>NC_046636.1:6227471-6527471 GCF_900324485.2 Mastacembelus armatus | reverse complement strand
ACTGATTACTTCTTTGGCTTAGTTAGATCTGGTTCCTAATTAGATCTCAGAGCTGAACCTCTTGTAGGCCATGTGAATATACTGGAGATGAATCCTTTTCTAATGTTTCAGCTGGAAGCAAAAAATGGTTAAGGCCTTACTGGTTGACTTCAGTGTTACATTGTTCCTGTGAGAAGGTTACACTGGTAACAACTTTTAAACTTTTAAAGATCACTATTTAACAAAGTATAAAAGGTTTAATCTATATGATCAGGCTATATGATCTGAATTTCCCCCATGGGGGATGAGTAAAGTATCTATCTAGCTACACGAAGTTACCTCAGCGGTCCAAAAAATGGTCCCACACGCAATCTCCGGCAAAACCATAAATTGTGTTTGTAAGGATAAATGAGCTGTCCAAAAAACATCCGCATCACTCCCTCTCCTCCTGTCATCTCTTCTGTTACTATCACAAAGAGGCATTAAAACTGACCTCCAAAAAAAAAAAGAAAAGAAAAACAGGATACGAAATGAGACACAAAGGCAAAAAATGTATTATTCAAAATGTCAAACTGTCCTTTTAAAAGCATCTTTCCCTCGCATTTTATAATTCCCTCTCTGGCATTCTTGCCTTTTATCATACTGGTACTGATAGCGATGTTAAATTGTTGTTGAACCCTTTGCAACAAGGCTGAAAATGTTTTCACAGGATGTTATTAATGTGTGTATCCTTATGTCATTATGTCCCTGTGTGTTTGTCCGCTTAGATACTGATCCAGACCGTTTTGGCGTGTTCCCCGTGTGTTTACTCTGCCACAACTGACTGCGATAATTAAATCCTTTCTCTTTCTTTTCTTCTCCTTTCTGCTCACTCCTCGCGACACTCCTCCTCCGCTCCTGTCTGTTCTTGTTTTGCACATTGCTCCCTTTTCTTCTCACCCTGGTATTTTCTCGCGGTCAATTCTTATTCCTTCTCTGTTCATGTGTCACAGGCAGCAGAGTGCAGTCTGCGTTTTAATCATCACTTATTCAATGCAAACATGGGGCTTTTTTTTTTTTCCTGGTGCATGATGCATCCATTATTCACACATCTTCACAAAGATATTTGTAATTGCTGACACAAACACATGAACATGAAGAAAATATCATGCATAATGCTGAATTTTTAAGTGAATGCATTACATGAACCTATAAAGTATGGAATGATTATTTATTCAAATCAAAACATAGACACTTACAAATATATATATATATATATATATATATATTATTTTTTTTTTTTTTTTGTATAATATATTCACTGGACATTGGTGACATAAAGCAAACAGACACTTACAAAAGATGAAAATGGAACATTTCCTTTTTGAACAAGAGACTGTAGAGCGCTTAAGCGAGGGGATTTAAGGATAAAACTCTTCTTCCAATTGGCTCTTGACTTCACTCAGACTACTGGAGAGTTTAGGAAACTGATTGCCACTCTCAACACATTGCCAGCTGTTACTTTGTGGTGGAACTAAGAGGATACTTCATGTAATCTTCCTCTTTCTCACTATTTTTTTTTCCATTTCCACCTGCAGCACTCTCAGCCACAATGTGCTTGCGTCACTATTCTCCTTTTCATTTGAATCCATCAGTGAACTGCATTTGCTTGACCAGTTCATCGACTTCATGTTGTGTACGCTGCCTAATAACAGTTATCTTAATTGAAATCCATAGAGGGATCAAGAATTTACTGTGACCAGGGGGCGCTGGGTGGTGGTGGCTTATGTATTTCCTGCTCCTCCACTTTGTCTTCATTCATTGTAATAGTTATTGTATTGGCAACAGATAAAGAAATTGGTTGTTGCTGTAATTCTGCCTGTCTCGAAGCGGCTTAGCACTTGTTTTTCTGCTCTCTTTGGTAGTTGACAGAAGAGACAGACAGGAAAGATGGTCGGGAGGCGTGATGACATGTGACAAAGATTGTGTGCCAGATTAGCGGGTACACAGTATGTGCCTGAGTCATATGAGCGACCACGACGGCATCTTACCCCACGGTTTATAGCACTTGTTACAGCTTTGAGAGAAATTATTCAGATAATTCTACAGGATAATGGAGCTACAACATTGTGGTGTTTCACTGGTCTCTCTTTCTTTCTCTCTCTCTCTCTCATATATATATATATGGGTGTGATTCAGGAAAAAAAGCTGAACTGCATTTTAATGAAGACTAGTTAAACATAATCTCTGTATGTTAGAGGTCGAACACCATTTCTAGAGTGTTGACATACACTTGAAGTCTTCAGTGTAAGTCTACATGTCTTATCAACAACAAGATGAAGCATTTAGCCAAGTTATACATTTTAGGTTTGAACCACCAGTATATGTAATTGAGAACTGAAGAGAAGCAATAAAATGCATGAAAATGCTATGAAATTCCAAATAGTTAAATGTCACCTTGAGTAATTTCATTTTTCTACTACTTTTAGTCTACTAGTTTTTTAGGGAGGCATGCACACATACGTGTTCTCATATCTAGTGCTAGGAATCAGCTTGCTTCCCATGGATTTACCTTGCAAATTTCTAATAGCCTTCGTACTAAGGAATGTCTACTTGAACTCTGATCAAAATCTTCATCTTCGCTTATCCTCATCTTGTTTAACCTAATAGTCTGTCCCCTTGACTTTTGCTTCTGTTATTTAGGTAAACATGTAAGGCTATGTGTGGGATACTACAGAGTAATTTACTGTCTGTGCCTCTACAGAAGTTAATAACACAATAATGTGGTGGCAGTAAGATGGAAATATCTGGAAGGCAACCAAAGTGATAACAGGCTGAAATGGGTAACAAAGCAAGCACAGAATTAAAGAGTTTCCCCCTTGAGTGTGTCTGTGTAATAGAGCATTAATAAAGTGGATCATTGCAGTAAGGTGCCCAGCTGACATGTGTGAAATGAAGGATTTAATCCCTTCCTGTGACAGTGATGTTGATGGGATTTTTTTTTTTCTCCCTTGTTTCACATGCATGTTAGACACCCAGATGCAACTTGAAACAACATTTAAACTTGTTGTAGCTTCAGGAAAACAAGGCAGTCTCTGCTCTGTGTTAATAGGCTTTACGGGCTAAATAGAGACACTATTTTAACAGTGTCCATCAATAATTACACAATTTTTTTAAATTTTAACAATATAGTCATTGAGTTTTAAGATGTTTCTCATATGTGTTATTGTGATCTTTCAAGCCCACATCTTATATCTTTTTTTTAAATTTTGCTTTTAATGTAGTACTAAAATGAATCACCCTTTCTAAGCATGTCAGTTGGTGTCTTTAAAAGCCATTTGAACACTGAAAAAAATGATGTGATAATGAGAATATTCTTAGAATTTCATTTTTAGGAAACATTTTCATTATGTAATGGTTATTATATCAGATTTCCTTATGAGCATGTCATAGTAGAATTATAGTCTGCAGTTTATGGTCTTGCTTCACCTCACCTTCACACTGAGACCAGCAGAGAACGAAGTGGAAGCCAGCCAGCAGTAGCATGACATTACTGGGATGGAGTTTTGATCACCAGTTGATCTCACTGCTGTCACAAATGTCAGTAGATTATTGCTAATAAAATCAGTTCAAAATGGCAGAAGAGGATAAAGATTATATTAAAAATTTAGGCAGCTGTCTTGCAGATTGCTGGACGTACTGTTATATCCCATGTGATATAAAACAGAGCCAGGGACCCACTTGCAACACTGTCTCCTATCAACTGAATTTATATACAATTCAATTGCAAAGCAAATATATTTTGGAAACGCAATGCTATAATGTTGTAGATAATTTGGATGTAAACCCCGAGTCTCTGGTGTCAGACTCCTGCTATTTGCACATCAACAGAGTAATTACAGCCCATTACTTACTGAAAAAATGTTGCCTGTGAACACACTTTTGAAGGCTGGGTTGTAGCTTGACACTGCATCTGGTATGGCAGTCCATACCGTCCTCATTATCGCCCAAACGACCATAAAGGCATTTTGTTGTGTTTTTTTTTTTCAGTTTATGGACATCTTTCTCTTTTGCATGTACCTACTTTCTTACAAGACCTTTATGTGTAACTTTATCCACAAAATAAACTTTAAATTTACAGTGTTAATATGTGATTGAATGCGTGTTTGAGCAGGTTTCACATATAATGTGTAGAAAGGTTCACAAGGACACTGCCTGAGTCTGTGAGCTTTTGCGTAACGTCGACTGAATTTGCATGCTGTCAGCAGTATTGCAGGGTGTTTCTGGGATTTGGTTGATGTAAACTTGTGGGCGTGCAGCATTACTAGCAGGAGATTTGCGTGTGTGTGTTTATGTTTATAGTATATAAATGCATGCACACACATTTCTTCCAGGCTGTTTAATTTAACAAGATTATGGTCTGTGTGTATTTTTTCATGTGACAGACTGTGATGTAATGTGTGTGAATGTCCATATTTTAGGTAATACTGGGTTCTGTGTGTATAATATATGCGTGTGTGTGTTTGACAAGACAGCCTTCTAATTTTCTATTCTGCTCACATTAGAAGTAAATATGTTGACTCACACAATTGCACAATTGTACTTAACCTGAGGTTATATACTCCTACTTCATTTTCGCACCACACTTCATTTGGCTTGATCCTGTAATGATTGAGGGCTGGGCTGCTTAATTCTGTCCTATTGTGATAAAATGACTTTTTCATTTTATCATTATGCAAATTTGTGTCTTTTGTATTAAAACCAAAAATCCAAATCTGAGAATTTTATGCAATTTAGCTACTCAAATGATTTATTTCATTTTTCAGCTCTACGTGTTTGATATATATAATTATACATACTATGATCATGATTCTCAACCATTATTCAGGTATGAAAACATGACAGTAGAATTTTATAAAATCTAGAAATTGCACAAGCTTAAAAAAACTTCAACATTAGTGAATAGACATCTCTATTTAAAGAAGAAATAACAGCCTCATTTTATATAAAGAGGCATGTATTTTGACATGAAAAAAACAAAAGAGCAGTGGTTGTTGTTATCAGCAGCATGTCTTGATTTACATATTGTAAAATGTGTATCAGTATTTAATTCATGTGCCATGACCATGTTTACCTTTTCATCTATATGCATTTGATAGTAATCTTGCAAAATATTTTATCATCTTACAAGGGAAACATTTTCTTCCTCCAGCTCACACTCAAACACAGACACACACAGACACACACAGCCTTCTTTCCATCAGTCCTCCCTGTCTCTCAGTACGACAGGTGACATGTCACCATGGTCACCAAGGAGTCTGGCAATGACATGATGAAGGTGAGGGGGACTGATAGTTTCAGCTCTGTGAGCTTCCAGCTCCTGAGGGAATAATCTCTGACCAGCATCATTGTGTGTGTTTGTGTACATGTGAAGGATGAGCTCTGTGAGTGATTTTCCAGGCGCATTGTATATAAGGATGGACAGAGACCGCCACTGGTCTCCATGGTAACAAAAGGAGCAGGAACTGTGGGTTTCTGTGTGTTTGTATGTCAGGTGATGGGGTTGAGATGGATGGGGGTTATCAGGTGATGTGTCATGTTATTAGGGTGCCAAGTATAATGTCTCCTGGCTTCCAGTGCAGTTTGAATATTTGACTTCAGGACAGAGACCTCGGATACTGTTCCTTGGATCTAATGGAACCACCCTCCCAGTTTGAGGGTCACAGGCCTGAGTGTTCAGATTACCACGGGGACCAGTGCTGCCTTCACTTTCCACATCTTTTGTAACTCTTCTTTCAGCCCTTGGTATTCAATATATTTGCATTTTGGAAGAGCCTATCCTCTAACTGCATATGTTACTATATTTTTAAAGTACATTTTTAGCTGTTATTTAGTAGCACAAGATGTTTGTGTGTATGTGTCTAAAGTTCACTCATTTTTTTTTGTGAAAGTATGTCACTCCCAAATAAGTGATAAGCATTTATCACACAAATTATTACCAAACTGCTGGTCAGCTGCACTGTCACTCAAGAAGAAAATTAATTTACAGAACTTGCTCATGCAAATCCAGGAAGCTAATTGAAACTAATTGGACATAATCCAAACCCAGACCTACGTCCTGCTAAGTTATTGTCTTGACAAAGCTTCATTGTCCCCCTCTCTCTCTGCCTCTCTCTCTCTCTCACACAGACAGACACACCCACACACACACTTCACAAACATAATCTTCTACATCCCCTCAGTAATAATCTACAGACTTCTTGATCATCAGAGTAAATAGAATTGGTTTTTAGTAGCCATTGTTACTGTTTACAAAGAAACAAATAAAAACAAGATAAAAAAACAGGACTGACTGGCCATCACAGTTTTGACTTCAGTTTAATTACATATCAGGCTATCACACATATTTGACACCTATAGTTTTTAATTACTTTGCATACAAAACATGTGATCAGCTTATGAAACATAATGTATTGTTACATGTTAAACTACCAAGCAATAATCAATCACTAATAATAATCAAAGCATATAAAATACAGACATGAAAGGGGCTGTTCAGCATGATGAGCAATTTGCTTTTGATACTTTAATAGATTTTTCTGTTAATACCTGTGTAACTTAACACATTTATTGCTGGACTTACTTCCTAATATATCTCTTGTTTTCACACCCATTCTGTTTCACACTATCGTGTTGCAGAACTCTACTCAGTCCCATACAGTATTATAACATGTGAACCCTCATGGTGAGATTTATTTTGGCCTGTGAGGTAGTGGTGATGAAAGAGCCCATAATATATTGTCTTTTTTATGGGCTTGACATAGTTTTTAATGAATTAACTTATATTACGTAGAGTACGTGTCTCCTGCTCGTCACCCCTGGACAACTACTGTCCTGTGAAATGAATGATGACACTGCAAGTCTTGGTCACCTCACAGACTGAACTGGCAAAATTTACATGTGTACCTGCACATGTTTATAAGTGCCCCTGTGGTGTGTTTAAGGGTTACTTGTCTCAGGTGTGCATGGCCTAAAAAGCATGCAAGTGCTGGCAGCTCGTGTACAGCACTAGTGGACCAAGCACTCGCCATCTGCCGGCATCTTTGCAGCCCTCCTTGCGAGGAATCCAGGCGAAAACAACAGGCCCCCTCTGGGACACGCACACAAAAGGACACATGGTTCCTACGAAAAACGTTCCTGTCACTGACTCTTCTCACACCTCTTGCTCATCAACATGCAGCGACTGTTGGAGCTGATGGACTTGGAGAGTATGAAAATAATAAATGCCAGACTCTGAGCAACCTCCATGGTCTAATGATGGCTAATAATGAGAGTGACAGTAATTATTTGAGGTTACTCAAAACGGTCATAATAGTGAGGATGATGAAGACTGATGGTGTCACATTGTCATTTTGATATAGTGAAAAGTTTTCAACACAACCACACTTTTTCATCAAGTTCAAACTTAACTTGTAACATCATGTAGCCCACATCATGTCTAATCATTAACTTAGAACCTCAAAGGAGCTGATCTGAGGTGCAGCAGACAAATTTAGCACGGCGGTGGATGCAATAAGAAACAAAGACTTCCTCTCATCTGCTATGAATAGCTGGAAATGTTAGTGACTGGAGCTCCTGGGGTAAATCATCCTGACTTGCAGAGAAAGCTATCCACTTCCTGCCACCGGGGAGACAAAAAGAGATGAGCTTTTAATTACAGCCTTGTTTACTGTTGTCATTTTTATCACTTAAATATGTCCCCAAGGGCTTATCTGATGTTCTTTGTGTCTCTCTCTCCCTCACTTCATCTGTCATCACAAACCATTCAGCCAGGCTGGGCGCTGCATTTATTTGAGCAGCAGACAGTAGTATATTTACTTGCCTCTGGGTTGTGTTTTTCAATACAGCAAAACATTTCTAGTGGAAAAAAACATAGAACAAGATCTGGTGAACACTGAAGATGGCAGACAGTAAGACAGACTGTGCCATATTCCTTATGCTCCTTCTCCTACATGGAACATTTCAATACAAAGTTTGCTGTCTTGTCTGATTTACATGAGCACTAAAAGCCTGCCAACCACCTGCAGCAGCAATGACTCAGTGTGTTCCTGGTATGACAGACATGTCATCTGAATACATGGCTGGCATGATAGTCTGCTTACACAAGGCTTCGAATTGAATCCATGCTGCTTTCAAAAGTTTTAATATTAGGCAGTGCCAAAACTCTGCAATGTTTCACATCACACAGAAACACACATCTTGCCTAACTAATGCGCCTCTGTCATCTGGCAGTTACAATTTAAGCTCCCAAGACTGAGTGTGATTTTTAAAATGGTAACGTTTAGAATTTTACACACAATCTGATATTCGCATCAGCTTTAAACTGCGATTGGGGGGAAGTTCACTCTGTTTAATTTCATTTCTTCACTGTGCCATTATCTCAATATTTAAGCAATATCATCTGTCTCCTCAATGTGATGGCCAACTTTTAACTTCAGATTCATAACTATTCTGTATACTTTTTTTCAGTACAACCTGAACCTTATACTGCAGTAGTATTTAAAGTAAGGCTGATTTACAAAAATCATAGAAGTGTATTGCATCTTTCAGTAATAAACTTCCTTCATATTCCTCCAATTCTACCTTATTCTTCTGTTTTTGTCAGTTTTATTCTTTGCTGTACCATAGAAAATAGAAAATCACAACACAGAACTGACATAAGCATTTAGTTTGCTTTACTTTAGTCTGCTGTAAGTCTTAAAGCACTAACTTTAGGCCATTTTTTCCCCACCAGAACACCCTCAGTCACAGCCTGGTTGTGGCCCTTAATTTCATTGGTTGCTGTTAAATTCAATGCTGGGCCATACATTTTTGGCCAAAAAAAAAAAGCAGCCTTTCACTGGCCTCGGTGAAAGATTAGCACATTTTCAACCCCTGGTCCTTTTTTTTTATTTTACTGTGCGTCATGGACAGAGGTGAAAAGCAATGAGGAACTAACTACATTTGCCAGCTGCATAATTTTCATTCACCATACTTGGTCAAATAGGCTAATAAACCCTCTTTTTCTAAATGCATTCACTTCTGTCACTTCATCTTCCCAGTTTTAGCCCTTTCAGTTAAAGAGTGGATTTAAGCAATTAAACAAAAAAAACAGTTTTTAGAAAGATAAAAGATGTTGTAGAGTAACAAACCATGTTCTTGGTCTCTGCTGATCTGTACTGGATGCACTTGTGCAATTTTCTTTTGTGATTGTGCCTCTTACCTCTGCTTAAGCGGAACAAACCAAGCGTGAAGAGGGCTTGACTTGTAATGTTTTAGGCATAGTAGGTAGTGGCACTGGAGTTACGTGCTTATTAATGAGGAGTGTTGATTGTCTTACTATGTGTCCCATGATAGGAGTTTGGCTGTTTGGGTTATTAATCTAGAGCTGCTTCATCCCTGTGGCTCATTAAAGCTCAGACGCTACAGAGGATGGAGTGAATTTTAAATAGGTTTTTGTGTGATGGATTCTGCTGCATCATAGTACAAACACATCCAAGAATTACACTGTCCCACTCGACTGTGGATTTTAACAGACAGCAAGAATATAAACTCTGCCTCGTTATGCAACTCCTTCTGTGCTAAACTACAGTAGGAGTTAGCTGTATATACTGAACCGACACTGTGTATGTCTGTGTTTGTGTGTCACAAACCTTTGTTGAACCTTTGTATCTGTTGGTTAGTTTATGAGTGACGTTTACAGTCCGTGTACTTTGAAATAGAATCATCACACCCCCAGGGCCATCAATTTAAGAGAAACAGTTTTTGAATGAATCATAAAAATGAACAAGTGGGATTATGTGTTGTGAAGTACAGGAGACTCTAAACACTTGTGCAATGTTCTGTCTTTTGTTACTCACCCAACTGGGTCCGGTGAAGCTACATTATTACTGGGGTTTGAAATAGTTACAATTATAACAATTTATGTAAAACACAGAACATATATGAACTTGATCTCAATTGTAAGCAATATAGACAGTATCCATGGTTAACATTTCCCATTTACCCATCACATTATTCAATAAAAGCACCATTTATTTTTTGTGAAGGTGTAATTAATGATCAACACATGGTTCCATTGTTATCTTCAACGGATATAAATGAAACAAGGTTTTAATGTAATAGAACAATTGTCTTTTGAATGAACAAAAAATGGAAAGATATAAATATTAAATACATTTATGAATACTTATCCCAGTTGAACACAAAAATATGCAGATCGTAGATTTGGTAGAGCTGGTGTTTTTGTTGTTTTTTTTTTCTTTTAATTGTTTGTCTCTACACTTTGATTACTCTTGAGTCAAGTGAAGCAAATATGTAGGGGTGGTGCATGGTAGAAACGTGATCAAATATTCTTTAAACATGGTCTTCACAGGAAATGAGTTGAGGAATGAGCCTTAAGTTGAAAGAAATAATTCAGTCATCCATTTTCTTGTATTAAAACATCACACAACAGTTAATGTGTTTTTTTTTTTTTTTAACAGTTAATACCTAAAATGTTTGCGTACAGACCTTAGGATTCAGCTTAGAGCCCCACTCAGCTCTGCCACATACTTTATGCATTAGCATGTGCCTGCAACTGTATTGGTTTTGGCTTGTTAAGCAGTGGTGTCAGTGCCAGCCTCACAGCTGCCGTGACTGTGCTTGTTTGATAATTTATCAGAGCCTGTGCTGTGAAGTGAATGCAGGGCAGACCAGCGGTGGCTCAGCTCTGTGGTTTCTCTGCAGTGAGTGACTCAGCTGGATGAGCTTAAACAAGTCGGTGTATCGTCTTTCTGGGTCCCCACCCCACCACCACCACCACATCCTTTTGATTTCCCCCATGCTATTCAATCTGTTTTGGATCCCTTTACTCTTTCTGCTTGTCTGGACCTCCGCTTGTTTCCCCCTTTTCGTCTGCTTAGTATCTCTTTTCATTTCTCTGCGTTTTGTCTCTCCTTTCAGTTCTTGTCATCCATCCTCTTTCCCTGTTTTGCCCAACCTTCTGGCTACTGATTCCTTGCCATGTAGGGCTTAAGACTTTAATACAGGCTGTGTTACATGACTTACAGTATAGTTTTGCTATTGGAGAGAACAGCATACAAACCTATAGGCAGCAGCAAAGGATTGAAACAACCCTTTAATGCCTGCAAAAAAGCCTCACGACCACTGGGCTTATTCGTCTCATCGTTTCTCCCAGCCTCGCCCTGTCAGTTGCTGTATTTTTGGGCCACCTGCAGTGTTTCACACTGAGCAAACCATGATCACTAACAATGATTCAGGGATGCACAAGTAATTTAAAAGAGACACCGTGTTTGATACCGTGTTGAAGGTCTCTGCAGCAGTACTGACTAGGATGATTGTGTCACATTTGTCTCTATCTTGCTGTAGTGCACAGGTACTGAACTGTTGAACAAGCAATAAATACTCCTCCCTATTCAATAATAGAGCCCGAGAAATCCTGGAGTGTAACATGAGAGGTCAGAGTATTTAGCTGAGTGACATGGAGAAGCTATACGATGGGTAGATGAACATGCAGGAAGAATATCAGAGATAGAGGATAAGCAAAGAATGGGTGAAAGAAGAGAATGAGGACTGTTCTCCTCTGTGATGATGCTGCCTTCTTTGTTTTTTGTAAACCAGTATCATGTAGGTTTCCTTCTAATCTGTTCCCATGTGCTGCTTGGTGTCATATAAATTATTTGGCTCTCACAATGTTTCCTGGGCCAACTGTAAGCTAAGTGTCCCTCTGTATCTTTGTGTGTGTGAGAGACAGAGTGACTAGGTATGAGAGTATGTGTGTCTTAAAGAAAGGCTTGAAAACTGATTCCTAGATTCAGGTTACAGACAGTACTGTGTGTGCGTGCACTTGCGTGCACCTCTAGATGGTATCTTCCAGCTTCGGATTGACTGAACACACCTGCTCCAGGTAATCAGCAGTAGGTAGGGCAGGGACAGATGGAAAACAGGGCATTGGCCCTCAAGGACAGAAATTGCCCACTGCTGTTCCCCAAACTCTGCATGTCTGCATTATTATCTGTGAATTTAACTTACACATCTTGTAGTAGCTCAGGTAGACAAAGTTGTTTTTGTTTTGTTTTTCTGTGCTCTAGTTGTGTTTACATTCTAAACTAGTTTCATGTATCTGGTTCTTGGAATCACTAGGTGGGGTCATAGTAAAGGTGACACTCAGAAGGTGGTTGGTAGTTCTGCTGCACTTAATAGTCCCTGACAGGAGGAGCCCAGAGGAATGGCTTACCTTATAAGTGCCAGAGTGGTATCTGAATTTTAATTAAGATTTTCGAATAACAATGCAGGTGTTTTTTTCCCCCTGCATCCCACAGATGGTTTGGGATATGAAACTTTAGTAGGCCATGTGCAAAGCCTCTATTGAGGATGTTGCTGACTAGAGTTATGGCAAGAAGGCAGGTTAGTGTCTGTTGTGGTGGCAACCTGAGAACCCAAGAAGGAAGATGTCAGGATGAAGTAGGCCAAAGTGCTGAAAGACAAATTTCAGCAGGATAGAACCGCAGCTTCCATATGAATGGAAGGAGGAAAAAAAAGTGTCGCTATAGTTTTGGGAGGCCATGGAGAAGGGCAGGTAAAGTAATATTTTGCCCAGACTGTTTATAGCAAATACTCAGGAAATTGATGACATGGAATTAAAGCTATTGTCAGACTTGCCCACTCCTCTGCAACAAGGCAAAATACAGTAGATGTATTCAGAGGTTAAAAACGTTTTCTCTTTGCTAATAAAACACATTCAGAAGTGTTGGGCTGTTGGGCTCTGACTGTCCCAGTGGTTTTTGATTTTAAAAAGTGAGCCAGAGGGTGTGTTCCATTTATTGGAGTATGAGAAAGCTCAACTTCTGTAGGACAGCTTACAGCAGGGTCCTGCAAAAGAGGGTCCAGCAGACTGTCAAACCTGTAAATTGCATGTACACGTGAGTGTAAATGTGTTGTTTGTGTGTTAGCCTAGTAAAAGACAGCAACCTCCTCTGTGCTCAGGGCATGCTGGGATTAACTCCAGTACCCTGCTACCTTGCATGTGATAAGCTGATGCATATGGACGGATGGATTGATGTACATGAGTTTAAAGTACACATGCCTTGTCATCTCTGATTGTTGTGGCACAAAGTGCTGCTTCTACATAGAATAAACAACATCTCAAAGTAAAGTAGTCAGGAAGAAGAAGTGAAATCCGAGGTTTGTGGGAGACAGACTAAGAAAAGACAAAATGAGGCCCTGGTTGGAAGCCAGCACATAATACACTGTTGAACTCAAAGAAAGACAAAGGTAAGGAGTAGAGCTGCACACACGCACTGATGTACAAGAGATCTAATGATCGACAACGACATAATGGCATGGCACAATAACTTATGAAGAATTGTCTTAAACAGGAAGGAAATCAGAGGCCAAAAGAAGAAAGACTTACAAAAGAAAGGCAGATGGAAAATAGAACAGAGGAAGTGGAATGATCAGCCAATAAAAATGAAAAAGAGCAGCTACAGAAGTGGAAAAATAGGTTAAGAAAAATAGAACTGACTTGAAGAAAAAGACAGAGATGGGAAGAAGATGCAGGAAGCTATTTGAAGCTCAGCTTTGTTGAAACCACCGGCCATGGCAACCAAGCAGCAATGTTTGCTTGTAACTATGTGCGTCACAGTGTCACACACTGACATGTGCACACACCTTGTGCACAGTCTTACATGGACATAGATGGACAGTCTCAGAGACTGTGTATGTTAAGTCAAGCCCTGGTGATAATTACATTAGTTTGTGCAATACTATGTGAGTTGCAGTGATGTCACTGGTAGCATTTGTGGTGTACACTGTGTACTGTCTATGAGTGTGTGCTTTACATCTGGTTAGAGCAGCACATCATGCATCAAGCCTTCACCATAATTTGGAATTTTTAGAATTTAGGACAGTATTTCTCAGTTTGGATATTGTCATATTTATATGCACTATTAGTTATATACCTGATATTGAATTGTAGTTAAATCCTCCTTGAGCTAAACCGTGTTTTTATTTGAATCTGATCCTCCAAGAACATGATTAAAAAAATTTTAAAAAATCAATAAAATCTATAGCCACAGGTTTTCTTAATATTTCGCACATACAGTGCTACCATTTCACATATCGACTGAGGCCATTTTAATTGGGAAGGAATGAGAGCATAGGTTTTGCTTTGGTGTTGACGCTAAAGGATTCATGTCGCTCCCTACCAAGGATAATTTAAGCCAGTGAAAGTGAGAGCAGAGTGAGATCAATGCAGCCCCCCTGCAGAGAAGCATGAAGAATCAGAGCCCACAGGTCGATGGCTGGGTGGCTGTGGGTTGTGACATGCATTGGCGGCCACAGTGGCAGGAAGCTAGACAGCACCTTTTTTTTCTTTCAGTATTTGATCTGTCGGCAGTGATGCCAAGGAAGTCACATATTTAAATAATACCTTAGCTGGGAAAGCAGCTCATTTCCACATTAATATGTACTGCTGCTATTTAAATGCACTTTGCACATATTAAAAGGTCTCCAATACATTCCCTTCACCTGTTCAGTGCTCTAGTTATTGAGATAGAAAGAAAAATGTGAATCATTTTCTGACCTGTGTGGTGCATTAAGATTATACAGCAAAATCTACTGGAGATGTAGATTTTGAGATCTCTTTCTAAACAGTACAGTGTGTTCATTCAACAAATGCCATCTAATAGTTACTCAATGACCTGATCTCCATTCTGTGATGTGCTGATCTTTTTGTTTTGAGTTCCCCCAAACTGATAAATGTAAACCAAGCCAAATATTTATTAGTCATTTCTTTTTAAAAGTTTTGTAGTCCAAATATTTTTCATTTAATGCCTCCCCATAGACATTGATTTTATTTTTTCATATTAAGCTGACCTGTTGTGCACTGACCAAAAGACTCTAAGCTACACACTAATGATTTTCCACATAATTAGCATGTAATTGTTTCTTTTTCAGGAACCTCAATACAGTCTCACTGGAAACGAGGAATGTCATTGTTGCATCAGTCTTAAATTGGTCAAGTATAATTATAAATAATTATCATAAATGATACTACAACCCCTGTCATGCAATAGTCAAATTTTAAGAAAGGCAGAGGATTAGTGATCCCTACTTTTTTCCTCTTCGTGTTGTGTTTTTCAGCTCTTGCCTGCTTTGTTCACCATCCAGACTATTAGTCATTCACAGCAATGATCATTGCCACAGCTCTATACCACCTAATCCCTCATCACAACACTCCACCTGGTTTGTTTTTCTACCAGACTAAATCTTTTCCACTTTTATTTTCTCATGCCCAGGCAACATGGACTCCTAAAATATGGATTAATTTAAATTGACAAGTAATCCTGCACCTTTGGGTGTGTTTTTTTTTTTTTTTTAAAAAAAAAAGACCTTTCTCATACAAGACTGTTGAGTGCACTGTGGATAATTTAGTCAACTCTTCTTCATTGTTTTGCAAGTTGTACATTTATACGCAGGCATAGTTCCCAATTTATTCGGTACAGGTTTGTCAGATAATAAAGTAGAATTGCCACCTTTCTGACTATAAACATAAATGGAAAATCTAGATAAATTTATGTGTTAGGTTATATTAGATTGTAGAGGTGTACCTAATAAAGTGGCTACTGGGGTTTAAATACAGATTTTGTTTAGAGATGAATGTCAGGCCTTCAACTACATTTACTCATAGATGCTGAGGGGATTAACAGATTTAGGCATCAGCATCGTTCAGGTGTTGGTTTTTTGCTGAAGCTTCAGTAAAAAATTTGAATTGCATTGTTTTTGTGTGGATTTACTCATTCTAGGAAAAGGCTGCGAGGTTCATGCTGATAACTACTTGCTACTTTAGACTACTCCTGTTTGATACTACATATACAATGCATACAGTAAATCAATTCAGATGAAATCAAATACATAGAGAGATTATTGTATCTTTAGTCAACTGCAGTATTAGAAATATATTACTAAAAAGCCATCAGAGCCTCACAGAAAGATGTCTGGCTAAAATGCTGTCGAGTCATTGCCTCAGGTGTATTATAAATCCTTGGGCTTACTATAAGGTCACAGCTTATTGGTGGAGTCAGGCTTACGAATCTGGTTGCCATGGAAACGTCTCTCACCTCAGTGCTTTTGTGTCTGTGTTTCTTCCTATCTCTCTCTCTTTCTTATGTTGGTGTGTTTGAAGAATTTCCCATCTAATGGGTGCGTCAGTGTGTGTGTGTCTGTGCGTGTGTGTGATTGTGTTGTATACTGTACGACTGTAGAATATCCAGGCTGAGTAATGTTTTCTTTCGTTGCGTGTCTTCATTTCAGGATGAGTCGATGCCTGGCTCTAAGCATGCGTGTGACTGCATGTGTGCATATGAGTTAGCTGAACTTTGAATCACACTCCGTCTGTGAGTTTTTTGCAATAAGCAGAAGGCAGAGCTGTCAGCTACAAAAACAGGGAGAGAAATACAGTACTTTTATATTTTGGCTGGGTCTAGTGGTTTGTTGTATTGTTATATAAGACAAAACCACAAATTTTGAAATTGGTGGCAGCAACATGTCTCAAATTTTGGATAGAAGCAACAAAAGGTTGGAAAAGTAAGTGGTGCTAACAGCGAAGAGTTGGAATTATGTCTTGCAACTCATTAGGTTAAATGGCAACATAGTAACCTTAGAGAGTCAGAGTTGAACACAGTGCCATCAAAAAATGCAAGTTGAAGCCCTGTCATGAAAAGATGAAACCATATGTGTAGATGATCCAGAAACACTGCCGTGTTCTCTGGGCCAAAGCTCATATAAAATGTTCTGTGGCAAAGTGGAAAACTGTTCTGTGACCAGACGAATTAAAATTTGACATTCTTTTTGGCAACCATGGGTGCTACATCCTCCAAACTAAAGAGAAGAGGGACTCTCCGGCTTGTTATCAGCTCTCAGTTCAAAAGTCTGCATAATAATAACTTTATTTTTTCTTAAAATGGTACATTTTTTTCACTTTAAACTTATATGTTTTCTATGTTCTATTGTGAATAAAATTCAAAAAAGATTTGCAAATCACTGCATTTTGTATTTGTCGATTTTACACAGCATCCCGACTTTTTTGGAATTGGGGTTGTATAATACAAATCTTTAATTTGTCAGATTAAAGATTAGACATTCTTATTTATCGAATTCAGTTAAGAAATTTTCATCAAAATTGCATCATCATCATCATCATGTTTGGCTCCAAAATAATCACAAAGTAACACAGCTCGGATATATTTACGAAGTTAGGGCTTAAATGTTACTGAGCATAATCACTTACTTACACGTCCAGCAGACACAGGAGTAATTTACACTGAAGTTATGTTTCTGGCATGCCAGTTAATAAGAATAACAATAAAATAATAAGTGATAAAAGTAAATAAAACAAACAATAAATAACCAGCATTAAGCACCAACAAAGTAATCGCCATTGTGTCAGGCACAATGAGAGAGGCCTCAGGGAGCAGGAAGGGACATACGGCAACAAAAGGTCAGAAATATAACCTGGGCCATAAAGTAAACAGCTTAATATTGTAACCAGTCCATGAAGCAACAGGTCGCCAGTGTAGGGAAGTGAGGATGTTTGCAGCAGTTAAGATCCTACCATGTAGCAGCTGAGTTTTGTATAAGCTTTTTTAGAGATCAGGGAATTACAGAGAATTTTAAAATAGCACATCCTTACTCTCACAGATGAGGCTGAACAACAACAAAATGCATATTTGCTCAGTTTAGAGACTCTGGAGCTTTGCTGTCACAGGCTTACATGGTCTGGTATGACCAATCACATATGGTAGCTAACATTAGCTAATTTTAGACCGACATTGTTGTAACTGATAAGCTCTCAGTGACAGCTGTTCAGCTGCAAGTTATATGGACTCTTTTAAAACATTGGTTTGGTCTACAACAGTCTTTAGTTGATAGATGTGTAAATGACTTCATTAGCTGTTAAATTTGGCTCTCTGCTGCTTTGTGCTGTGCAGGCAGCACAGGGTCAGAGCTGCTATCAGTTTGTCTGGTACACAATAACTCAAAGACAAATGGGCCACACTGAGCTGGGTGTTGATTCTCAGTGGGTGACCTGCTGACATTATAGGAAGCTATTAGACTTAATGCAAAAATATTGATCATCTGCAAGATTAACAAGTTTCAGTCCAGTCCAGGTCACTGACCGTTGAGTAATATTATCGGTGATGTTTGATACAGATGCACATTAAAATCTGTCTCTGCATTGATGGGCATACGTCAGTATCGCCAACAACAGCTATCATTTTTTCAAATACAAAATGTTTCTGCGACTTCATCAGCTCATCCAACAAAAAGCTTTTTTTTTTTTTTTTGTTCCATCCATAGAAATTCTCTCAAAGAATCATTTCCTGCACCCAAACAGAATGCAGTGAAAAGGACAAGGTTTCAAAGCAAACAATGGCCGACCACACAGAGCCATGAGTCAAGTGCTTTCGAGCCCACTTGTTGCTAGGCAGTTTCACATGCCTGCTATACTCTGAATGGACTAACAAAGTGGGCACCAGTGTAAAGGGAGGTTTTGTATTCAGTTGTTGTTTGTGTTTGGTAAAACATGATTTGATACACACAGTTCGTGCAGCCAGTAGGGCTGGCTTGTTGAAATGTGCAGTGCTTGATGTGTGTGATGTGTGTTCAGGAGCGAGGGTTGTGTGCCATGAGTTGTTTGCTGTAGTCCTTATTGCTTCATACTGTGTACCCCTGCTCCATGTAATCTGACCCTGTGTAGATGCAATCGGCATGTACGGTGAGACAGACATGATTGTTGTGACACAGAGAGTGCTATGAAGGGTCACATGAGAAGGGAAACCATTGTAAAATGTTTATATGTTATATGTTATTGTCATTATGGGCAAATATTTGAATAAAAACACCACGAGATGTTACGGGCATTGTTAGGGGCTCTTTGGCAGACTTAGTCAAAACTATGCCACTGTCAGCGGTGCAATCTTGTATATGTTATTGTTTCAGATTAGACTGATTTGTTGTTAAAGAGAGAAATGTTATGGAGCAGCGTATTGGTATTAAAGACTGAGGTTTTGAGGAAACTGAATTCAGAAATGACATTTTTTGTTTGGAAAGTTACATTAAAATATACGCCTGGAATAATTTCATAGAGACACTGTTTAGCAGTTGTTATGGGAGCCCACAGAAATATACTTAGGGCTGGGGGATTAAACATCATCCATGAAATGTGACCTGTACGTGGTCCAGCAGAC
Source organism: Mastacembelus armatus (assembly GCF_900324485.2). NCBI lineage: Eukaryota > Metazoa > Chordata > Actinopteri > Synbranchiformes > Mastacembelidae > Mastacembelus > Mastacembelus armatus. The sequence continues at coordinate 6,508,224 of NC_046636.1, read as the reverse complement.
TGAACTGAGGCAGAGACTAAAAAGAGGAACGGCGTCAGTGTCAGAAGGACAGAGACAGGCACAGATGTGAAACTGGCATGGAACAGATGCTCTGATCAACACTGGCTTGGAGGACTAGAACACATGTATTTTTTGTCTGGTCTTGGTTTTTAAATGATCCTGGCCTTTAATTTCGAGGATTTAGAAAGAGTTTGGCAGTGCTACAAATATTGTGCTCCTTCCTGAATGACAGACTGAGGATTATTTTTAAATTGGCTGAAACTTTCTTTTTCATCCTTTCTGCTGAAAGCTGATGAGCTGCAGTATTTGAGAGATGATTGAAATAAGCATGTAAGGTGATTTTCTGCAGTCAGCCAGAGCTGGAACCACCTTCTGCTTTACTCAAACTGGTGGTTGTTGTCAAATGATGGATGGTGAGATTATCCTGCTGAATTTCTGAAACTGTTCTGTGACGATCCGTAGTGGGATTCCAAGATGCAACACCTCAGCTACTTTTTGGTTGGTAAGATTGGTTCAGTAATACCAGTCTTACATTTTCACCATTGATGAGTCAAATTAGGTAAGTTATTGAGTCGAGACATGCACAGAACAATAAACAAACAAAATGAAATGAATTGATTTCTGGCACAAAGGCAGCCATGACAGTAATGTTATCCAGACAGAAAGTTCTCGACAGTCCGTTCGTTTTATTGTTGTCACTCCTGGGCTTGGTATTTGAAGATTAAGGGAAAATGTGAAAGTTGTGTATGAGTCAGTGTGTGTCAGTTTGAGTGTGAATGCCTCAACATAACCCCTAAAAAATACTTTTACTCCAACAGGTTTATAAGTAGAAGTCATGAAGAGTAAAATTTGTATTATAGTTTGGATACTTTGGCAAAAACAAATAAAATGGTCAGTTAATACTCTCAGGATCTTAGCATTTTTTTCAACTGTTAGTATTTCCTCATTATGTAGTTCCTAACTAGTACAGCATGGGCACATGGACAGGTAACACAATGGGCCCCTGCACACACACACACACACACACAATAAAATCCCCTGCTTCTCCTAAATACGAGCAAGAGCCACATGATGGAAGTCGTTTTGTTTGTCTTTGTAGTCACTTGTATATAAATGTAGGCTGTGTATGTGTGTGTGTGTGTGTGTGTGTGTGTGAGCACACAGTGTGTCCTTTTATTAGACTCAGCCCTTTGTAGTGGAAGCTCAGTGGTGTACTTTGTGTAGATCACTGTAGGAAATTGCTAATAACACTTTCAGCAACAAGAAAATCACCTCAGTGGATAAAAGGAGAGCTATGGTGGTGTGAAAATTGCTCTTTTTATTTATTTATTTATTTTTTGTCTTTATTCTTCCTACTCTCTTTCTCCTTTGCATTGATTACAGACACTTCCACTCATGTCAACTCAGTAATGTGCAATTGAACTTTAATCATACCAGTTTCTATCCATGCTTGTTTACAGTGCCTTATTTAGACCTAACTAACACATTTAAAGAGTGCTCTGCTAGTTTGGATACACTGTTGGTGCTCCACAGTAAGAGGGGATCTGAAAATGAATTTTCAGCAGGACCCAATCTAATTTAAGTAGTCCTGTGAAGGCTCATCCAACAGGACCTACATGAATTTGGTAACAATCCAAATTAACTACGATGAGTAGTATTGTAGCTATAATGTATTTTTAGGGTTACCTAAAAGTACACAAGCTTAGATTACTGTCTGTTGAAAAAAGAATCCCTCATGCATGTTCTGAACAATTGAAGTGAGTGCAGAGCTGCCTGCTTAGGATTTTGTTAACATTCCCTCATTCATTCAACTTGATTTGTGAACCGAAAGTGAATCACTGGAGCGCCTAGGAGCAACGGTGCTCACCCCAGCACCCACAGAATTAAAGACACACAACATAAACACCTACAGACTATAATATTATTGTGTATTTTACTGTTCCTTTGAACAGTATAGGTTTTCTTTGTAGTATATACAGTCAAATAACTGAGACTGACATTGTTGGGTAAATTACCTGAAAATCTTATTAAATGTTCTTATTGATAAAAACATGTTATTTAGCTAATTACTTAAGAGCAAAACTAATTTATTTTGTTTCTACATATTCTGCTTTTGTTACTTAGGCCAGATCCATTAAACTTCAACGCCTGCATTCAAACAAAACAAAAATCACATTATTTAAGCTGCGGAAAACTGTGTTGGACTTTGATTTTTCAGTCACTGTTTCCAAGGACAAGAATGAACTTTTAACCAACATCCTAAACCAGGTTTTAGAAAAAAAAAACATTTGTTTTCATGTTTTTTATTGTTAAACATTTTCTACTAGAACCTGAAAACTTGCTATACTTTAATACAAACCGGGGTCTACTAGAGTTTTTACAGTGAGTGAATGAATGGGTGACTTTTTCTTTCAAACACAACTCCGTCACTCAGCTCTTTTATTATTATAACTACACGTGTGACATAACTAAAATCTTTCATGATTTTGTTTTTTCATCACACAAGCTTCTGTGATTTTATGTGGTATTGTAATTCCTCCTTTTAGAGTTTTTGCTGGCTGTGGCCAGTTTTGCCCTGCTTAACATTCACACTTTGTTGGTTATCACAACGTGAGTACTGCTGACGTCAAATACGGCAAAATGTTGGCACCGAGAGCCACTTTTCAACCAGGGGATTAGGTTAATCACAGGGGGACTGACTGCAGTGCCCTCTCTTTCAGAGAGGGGAATTAGATTTATACAGAGAGAGGGTGGGGGGGAGATTGAAAAAGCCATGTAGAGGTAAGATTGGCAAGTCAGCCACCTGCTGATCTCTGATTCTCTCTCTATCGGAAAATCAAATGTGGCAGCTTGGAGCTAAGGGCTTATTACCTCCTTTTGACCGTATCAGCCTCTTAGTTTTCATACTTTACCATTTCCTCTCATCTCATGTCAGTTCCTCAGCTTTCCCCCAAATCCTCTCCTCTCCTCTCCTCTCCTCCTCTCCTCTCCTCTCCTCTCCTCTCCTCTCCTCTCCTCTCCTCTCCTCTCCTCTCCTCTCCTCTCCTCTCCTCTCCTCTCCTCTCCTCTCCTCTCCTCCTCTCCTCTCCTCTCCTCTCCTCTCCTCTCCTCTCCTCTCCTCTCCTCTCCTCTCCGTTATAATGCCGGCCAGAGTGTCAAGGTGAGAAGTGAATAAAATGAACTACACTCAAACCAATCAGGGTCATTTAACTGTTCTAAAATCACCCACTCTGTGGAGGTGACATGTAGACAGGAGACTTTTCCCAAACATTTCTCCACCAGCATCATACTAGAGTCATTTCACATTAACTCACACTTCCATCTGAAGACACTCAGCAAGTGGAGTGTTATATAAATACACACTCAAACTGTGGGATGCCCTGCCACTGCCTTGCCTCTTCACCTGAATCAGGAAGGACGCAGTGGTCACCATGGCGACTGAGACACCTGTACTTACTAACCTGTTGTGTGAATTACTCTTTCTGCAAATGCACTAGTTCAGTGGTTAGTGGTGATTCTTTAAATTAAACCTATTTCTGCTGTCTCAGGTTAAGGACATGAGAGGTAAAAAGCTCTGGACCTTTTGAAGTGCTTCATTTAAGTTTCAGTACATATTCTGTGATATTATATAAAGCCAATTTAAATGACAGTAGCAGGTAGCAAGGTTCCTAACATTTCTGTTTGCAGAGTGTTAATGGGTTTTAGAACCTACAGTACATTTAATACTTGCTTATTTAAAATGACTTCTGGAGGGGTTGTAATGCATGGCTGAAATTTGGTCCAAATTGAGAAGACTCTTTGTGTTCTCCAAATGATGCCACATACAATGTCTGTTTCTCAGCTAGGCACGACCCCAGGCCGTTTTTTAAGAACAGTTTAAATGCATGACCAAAGGTTTTGCTGTGTGTTCTGAAAGCCATTTTGCCACTCACCTAAAATCCTCATCGGTTCTGCAGACTGGTAATAGCCCAAGGCGTTAGTTACTGTAGGTGATCACACTTTCTTTAAGGGTCAAAGACAAGTTGTTAAGATCACCACAGGCTAGTTCAGTTAATGTTTGTATTTTCCATTGCAAGTTTATTTATCAGGGGCCATGTGTAAGGAAAACATTAATGCCATACAATGACAAGAGATGCTTTACACCATTTAGCTAAGAGCTCATGTTAATGTGCAGTCCCTGAATGCACTGTTCTGTGTTCTTTAATGGAATATTAATATTGAGTGAATAGATCATATATTATCAATTTACAGGATGAATTTTTAAATCGTTTTAAAGCATTTTAGTAAATTAGCATTTATGTTCTCGTGTGGATCTTTTTCTCCCACTCCAGCAAAGATATCATGTGTATCTTTCCACACTTTTGTCTGTCACTGTTTTGATAAATCTATTTTCTTATTTTCAGTCTGCCCTTCTGAACTCTGTCAGTGTCTTTACTCTGTTTGTAGAGTTTATATTTAAATAGCTTTCAGGGATCAGGGCTGTTGTTTTGATCCTGATATAATGTGATCGCATTTGTGTTTATATGAGGGAAACGGCTTTCATGTCAATGCTGTTGTGCCTGTCAAGGTTCTGTCAAATACGTCTGAGATTACAGTTTGTTATCAACAAGACACAAAGACTTTTTTCTAAGGTTTGCCTTTTGGGTTTCCTCATCTGCAGTGCAGTATCAATATTAAGGACCTGCCAGAGGTGCAGCTTGGCAGCAACAATCTGACAGGCCTACCTTAAGCCATCAAATGTTTGCCTGATTGATGTTTAATTATGGTCCTCTGCAAGTGAAAAGCTACAGGTCAAACAATGTTAGGTGTTATTCTGTGCATAGAATGTTTTACAGTAGCATGAGTAATAAAAATGCTAGACATGAATCAAAATCAGGTTTCCATTTGAATAAAAGAGGGAAATATAAGATTATTGTATTAATGCCAATAAATAAAGAACAGTGAAAATGCAAGAACTAAGCTTTCAGCATAGACAGGTTTGCTGTTGTTTGTATAAAGGTTCCCATTGATCCTCTTAACTGGCTGTAGGATGCTGAGGTCACAGGCTCTCATCATGTTGTCACAGCAGCTTTGCAGCTGCTTTCCTCCTCCCAACCATTTCATTTGTCATTTTGATCCAGTATGAAATAACAGTTGAAGGATCTATGTTCACACCCTGTGTAATACCAGCTCTGAGTGCTTTCCATAGGGCATGGCGCATCTGGTGTCATATCTTACATGCCACATCCTGTAAATGTGAGTTTCATGGTCTGTCTGTAGTGACTCGAGGCTAAATGGTGTAGTTACACATCGCCATCTTGTGGATGCAGACCTGAAAAATTAATTTTCTGTTGAATGAGATGGTGCCCTCTGATGTTCATGGAGGGGTGCTGCTTCTTTTTGCTTTGACCTAATAATAGTGTTTAACCAATTAAAACTTAGCTGCTGTGTTGGATTCCAAAGGCAGGAAGATGCAAAAGGCCAAAATAAAGAGTTTTATTTCTTGATATTAAATAAATGTTGTATGAAAGCAGAAGAGTGGCTGTGGTTTGGTTTCATCGACAGGTTTTACAGCAACACACTATAATTAGAAGTGGTGCTGAATACAATACATATCAAGGTTTTTTGTTTATTATCATGCCACGCTGTCTTGGCATGATGTTTATTTTAGTGAGCAAATGAAACACAACTGGGCTAAACCTTATAAGCACAATCAGCTGTACTCAGCATAAAATGTTGCTCACTATTTAACATTTTTCTCAGCTTTTGGTTTAATGGCGTGAGGCTGTTAAATTATGCAAGATCACAGAATTAGTTTTAATAGATATGTTTTTCTTTGCAAATAACATCTAACATTAGGCTAATTTGAATGGTTGACAGAAATGATGGAGAATATGCTCTGTGAATTGTGAGATATTTTTACAAAGTTGATGCCTATGATGTTTAAATTTTGAAGGAAAGGTGGCAAAGAGGCTTCCATCACATTACAGATGCTCTTGCTAAATATTTTAACAGCTTTGTCTCCTAAATCACACGCAGCTATGGGCAATCATAGATCACTGTATTCTTTGCATGTGAAACGGTTACCACTGGTGTGTCATAGATGAATATCATTTTAGTGTAGGGACATCTATATGCTCTTCTATGGTTAACCCTCAGGAGGTTATTAAGGAGGAATGCCACTGCTATTGCTGCATGGGGAAACATATACAGCCCTGTGGCTGCCACTTCTTCCATTTCTCATCTTTGTGTATTGTGAAGTAGTTGGACAGGCTGAACTGTGGGATTGTTGTAGTGATTCACTTTTAGTCCCTGTGAACCTGTTCCTCCCCTCATGTGTTTTTGAAGTGTTTGCGTTATGTGTCATCTTTCTGGATTGTGTCCAAATGAATGACGCTGAAGCTTTCCTGCCCTGTCTTGATGGTAATTAGCAGAAACTCATGCAGTTCTCCGTCAGGAAGGTTTTCCTGTAAAGTTTGATAAGTACTGGCTGTTAAAGGATGTGAGAAACAGGGTTGCTTGTCTAGCCGTGTCTCCTTTTTGTCCAGACACCTCATATTCACATTGTAAATCTCTAGTTATCTGTTGGCTTATTTTGAAGAATTTGCACGTTGTTCAGGAGAGGAGAGCTCTTTACTGGATTTTATCAATATAAGCACATTTTCCATGTATATTATTCAAAAACATACATGCAGCAGATCCTACAATAATATGACAAAATAAAATTCTGTTGTATCAGTGGGAAAAAACACCCACTGCTAGATGCTTTGATCTATACAAAGCTAATTTGCTCTTGACTGTGACTTTTGTCTTTTAATCTGCTCAAACAACAAAATTGCCCAAATTTGCCAAAAAGCTTCTTATGGTGAAAATGTATTACAATGAAAGCTGGACAGCTGTTAAGATTTCATCTTGAGTTATCTTTTTGCACTTTCCTTGTTACTTTTCCTATATCTGTCACCACTGTTATCATGATGTGAGGGGTTGGCTCACTGTGGCCACTAACATATTGTGACTACAATTAAAACTGTGTTTTACTATATAGTCCTGTATTGTTTAAGCACCAGCTTCCACAGCCATGTCATAATGTATTATTGATTGTGAAATTTATATACAGCTTATAAATGTTGACTTATTAAGTTTACAGTAGTTACAATTTTTTTATATGCTATGTAGAGTATTTACTTCTGTGCAGTTCATATGGGCTTGTAAGTCATCATGACATCATATATGCCCAAACCAGTAATGCAGGATTGTTTTTTTAAGCATTTCAATAATAGCAAACCAGTTTTCACTCAAACCTTTAGACCTAAGTTCTAAATAATTAGAAGCAACTTTTGCAATCAGAGTAATCATACTATAAAAATTAAAGAACTTTTCCAGCTGATATATTTTGGGTATTTAAAGGAAAATGAACGCTTAAATTGTCATAGGTCGTACAGAACAGCAGTTAAACTTTGAACACAGTTAACACGGATGTGAGTGATGGACGAATTTCTACTCCGCTCCATTGACTCCACTCCAGAACTTGGATATTCCTCGCCAGTCTGCCAGGCCGCTCTGAAGGGAACAGAGCACCATACACACACACAGTCACACACAGTCATGTCTCGTTATAGTTGTGAGGACACTCACAGACATAATGCATTCCCTAGACCCTAACCCTAACCTAAACCTAACTTTAACCCTAATCCTTAACCCCCTTAAATGTCCTCATAAGGACAAAACTGTCCATACAAGAATGGTATCAGAGTAAAACGTGTCCACACAACCATAGAAAGATGAGTATACACACACACACACACACCAGGGGGAGGAAGTATAGCCTGTGACGAACAGAAGAGTCCGCAAAAAGAGAGCACACACACAGAGAGAGGGAGAGAGAGAGAGAGAGAGAGAGAGTGGAGACAGACAGTGAGGACAAGGGCTTGAAGAGTTCAGTAATGTGACATATGGACTGCTGCTTATGCTTGTTGTGTGTGATGTGAGATCAAGTGTGTGCTTCAAGGTGTTCGGATATCTGTCTGCTGTTTTTTTTTTTGTTTTTGTTTTGGTACCAAGTAGAGGATATCTGATGGATAAGCTGCTGAGTAACTTCTTTATCAGAGGTTGTATAAGTTACAGTCAACTAATTGTATGACTGTGAAGCCTGAATAAGTAGCATACATTTATTAATTTAAGGTTTAATAAGTTTGATGGTGCTAGTTTTGCTTCATGGGTTTCATTTCAAGTGGGTGGGTTGCTGTATGGGTTGCACTTATCATTAATACAGTGTGTATGATGATGTGTGACTTCAGAATATTAGGTCCATGTGTGTGAAATGCTGCACTTGTGATGGAAATCCTCTGGGTGTGTTCTTGTTCTTGTGTTTGCGGTTACGCATGTGATGGCATGTGCCAGGTAGTGTATGCATGAGTGCACATTTGTGTTGGGGCAATGTACCGGCGTTCACCCTGTGCCAGAGGAAGGGTTCATTTTGACTTCAGCGAGGAAGTCATCAGGAAGCTCCATGCCACCAACCATGGGCATGCTCACAGGTCAGGAAACACACCGATAACCACACAACCACACACACATTCCCAACTAGGGAATGTCAACATGTAGCTTAACTTCATTTTTCATAGTCATTATGTAATCTTCTCACATGTTTCCCACCAGTAATCTCTAGCTGGAATGTGGTTATCCAACATACGTCTGTCTAATGTTTTTGAGGTGCAGAAGTGTTTGCAAATGTGTTGAATAGGTTGCATGCAGGTTAAACAGTCTGTTAATTTGCCATGCAAATAGGTCTGATACATTTGTTTATAAGGACTTTTTTAACCAATGTGATGATAGTGTAGACTGGTCTAATGTAAACCAGACAGCCCAAAGGATATATCTTCAAAAAAAAAGAAGCCAGAAACACTGAAATGTCTATTGTCGTCTCAGCCTTTAGCAACACGGGCAAAATTTGACTTTGTTGTCAAGCAGCATTTCTTCTCTGACCATGTTTATTTTTGTTTTTGACCTCCAGTAATGGTGGTGTCTTATTATTTAAAGGGTTAGCACACATCATTCAAAAAACATCACCACAAACTCTCCACATAGCTCAACTCCTCATGTATGCATAAATAGGACGCTATGTTTTGTTTTTTTTTCCAGTGGATTTGGTTGAACTGACACTGTTGTGGTGTTTCTGCACCACGCTGCTCTTTTGAAAGTACTTTCAGTGTCATTATCCTTGAAGGAGCAGACATGAAAGGAGGGAATGAGTGAGAGTTTTGGCAGGAGGTGCACAGTGATGTGGTTCTAATGTTATTGTCAGAGATTTAAACTAACAATATAAGGAGTCTGGTCTGGGCCTCAGCTAGCTGAAAATCCAGGATGCTGCATAGTAGTTTCATTGAAACGTTCACATGACATTAACATTGGGTAAACTTAAAAAATTCAGACAAGCAGGAGGAATAACAAATATTTGCCACCCTAAGAAAACAAATAGCTGTATATGAATTATCTGTAGTATGTCATTAACACTATTGTAAAACGTAATGGAATAGCACATCCATTCATCCATCATCCATTCATCCATCATCTATTTATGGTCACAGGGATCTGCTGGATCCTATCCCAGCTCTCTTTGAGTGAAAGGCAGTGGTACACCCTGGACAGTCCCAGTCCACCCCAGTGGAATAGAAAATTGTATCCAGAAAGTATAATTAGACCAAAATTGATTTTTTTACCAAATTTTTGCAATACCTTCTCCTGCATAAATAACCTTGAATTAGTAATGTTTGAGTGCTTAATGGAACTAATTCCAGCCTCAATGTGGAATATTTATACTTGAGAATTAAAATCTACCTCCAAATGTTTGTTTTCCAAGCCCTGTGTGACCTTATAATCTGCCAGTTTATTTCCTATTTGAGCAGTTGTGATAAGACACACTGTGTCTACAACATAATGATAATGTCTTTTCTTATCACTGCAGTGTTGATTGTAGATACAGTAGCTACAATGATATTTGTTGAGCAACCACCAAGTGCCTTTGATGAGTTAAGACTTTGATCGACAAAAGGTTCTATTCAACTTTAAAACTAACACTATTTGAGATTGAAAAACGGAACCAACCCTGCAGCAAATGCAGTCATAAATGACCAGTGCTGATAATGATGTTGATTGTAGGCTGTTTTTTTCAGTGTTTGAGTCAAAGAAGAACTAAACCAGTGCAAAAACCCAGTGTGAAAAACTAGGCTGGGTCTCCTCCCATGAGGACTTCTGGCTCAACTGGAGGCAAATCAGGCTGCTGGCTTGGACTGTTGCAAGTTTTAGTGCACATCATACAATGAAATGGAGCAGAACGATGAAAACTGTAATTAATACAACAAAATGATCTGTAGATGTCTTACTAAAGGTTTTATTCTCTTCACTGTGACCTGACATTACAGATGTTTAATAAATAAAAAGAAATATTTGTTCTCTGCTATTGTAAAATAATGTAGCACTAATGGCAAAATCTGTCTTGTAATCATGGGAGTCTGGGGACGTTAAGCTCTGGAGACGTCGACCTCTGGTTGGGTGGGCTCCACCTCTGTGACTGAGGGTTTCCTGTGGAAAGTACTGGATTTTACCGTAGAAAGCAGAAGTACACAGGTGGCGTATTGTACAGTGCTGCATGTTAGACTCACTAGGCAGGTAAATGAGACCTACCCTGAAGGATAAATACTCCACAACTGCTTCCTCTCACCAATGTGTACTGTACATTGTGAATGTACTCCATGTGCTTTTGCGTGCACTTTTCCTGCAACATATTTGCACACGTGCAGCTTTCCTTTTCCATTTATGGCATGTGGACGTGCATATATTAGCCTACATACTGAGTGTCTCTCACACAGGGAGTGTTTTCACACATGTCCTGCTAGGACGGATAATCTCCTGAAGTGATGGGCCTAACCAAATATTTGGACAGTAACCCGGAATCCTATGGCATAATAACAAAGATCACAGTTCCTTTTATTTGTACAGAGGGTTTTCCTGTGTGCTGGGTTCCTTTCTATGTTCAGCCTTTGATACCAGTTACATCAGATCTTCACAGATTAGTGGCACTTTTGAACAAGGATGTTTGGTATTTTCAGATTTTTAAAACCATTTTTGAATCATTGATGTCAAAACTTTATTTGTATAACTGTGAAAACATCAGTTGTAAAAAATAGACAATTTAGACATTGCAATGCTTTTTAATGCAACTATCTGTGCGGTGTACTGCATGGTGAGCCTTTTAGTGCTAAGGAGAGGAGTAGCGATGCCTGTGATATGATTGTAATTGATCACTAGACCAAAGGCAATGTGTCTTAAATAGAGATTTTACATCACAGCAGTTATCATAAAGCCCTCAAACTGTTTCAGAATAGCATAGATATGTGCAAGAAGTTTCAGTCCAACACTAGGTACTATGTAATTAAACTGAACAAAACTGACCTCAAGGCTACTCTTCAGCTTCAGTTTATATTCTGTTATAACTCAGCATTTGAAACTAGATTTCTTTTCAGTTTGGTGACCCATTTTCCTTTCAAGTGCAGGACTATGAATAACAGTGTTTTGTGCTTGCTTGCCCATGGGTGGGGTGCACCGCTATGTTGCAGAGTTTGTGGTACAGCACTATTTTATTTGCAGTGCACTTTACTTACAGTATAATAAGTTGTTATGGAGATGGATACATAGAAAAATGTGGTAAGGACTTGCAAGTCTGCTGTGGTTAAGTGGTTGGGGCTTTTGATTTGAGTGACACGCCAAAGTTGAAATTAGCCACTGCTGCTGTGAAGTGGGCTTGATGATGATAATGGTGATTATGTCAATTAAAATAATGAGGAGGAAAATAACAAGTGATAGCTGGGAGGATCACACAACACCATGGTGACTGTGGGGTTGGTAATGAGAGTGATGGAGGGAAGGGTTAAGATGATGGGACCAACCATGATCATTTTGTAATAATTTTTGTTGGACTTTTTGCTTTCTGCTTCACATGTTCTAAGATTGTTATAAGTTTAAAAGAGTTGTAGGTCCAGCACACACAGTTCATTGTGAGCCACAAGGAGAAGCCATGAATTGTGACCACGAGTAGCCTGACTCTGTACAGACCAGGGAGTGTAATGGAAAAGCGATGCCACACTGCAATTTACCAGCCCAGGAATGTTTTTATAAGGCAATGTCCTGCTAAGTTTCTCTGTCGTTTTCCTTTTTTTAACTCTGAATTTTCACTGTCAACTACCCAGTTATGAGAAAATTTCATTTCCTCTTTTTCAGTTCAAATAAATGTTCATCACCTTGTCACTATTTGTTATACGGTGTCTTTCAGTTCATCCACCCTCTTAGAGACACAAACACTGTAACTCGTGTTCACCATCATCACACCTTTGGCCAGTTCTGCTTTGTGTTTCCTCATGTGATATGTGACTGTGAAAGAGAGCTTCTGCTAGATGACTTTGTACCTAAATGTGTGTATATAATGACTTGGTGCAGGCCTAATTACTTTGACCTAATTTCTATTAATATGAGCTGTATCTAGTAGTTGGATTCCTAAGTATTTTTTTTAGTGGCAGTTTTAGGACAGAGGACATATTTGATTCTCAGAGTGGTTTTATCTTTTTTTTTTTTTTTCCAAATGAAACATTAGCACCAACAGTGGTTTATGGGCATAATTCTGGAGTTTCATGTTTTCATTAGTGTGGTTTGCAGGGCAGGAGAATAGGACTCCTCATCTAAGAATACAGGCTTTAAGTAAATTTTTTACATTTGCATGCAACTCAACAATAAATCTCTCTATTTTGGCTCACTTGGAACCAAAGTAGGATACAGACTGTAGCCAACAAGGTTTTACATAAAAGTAGTGTCATGTAAGCTGTAGTTTACAGCAGTAAAGGCCTGCTTCAAAATGTGTGCTGTTTATTGTGAGTATAATTGGATTTGGTCAGCTTTGGCTTCTCATGTTTCTCCTGTATGTTTCTGATGTTGGTAGAGGTTGTTGATGAAGACGTTGAAGAAATACCAAGCAATATGCACTTTTTCAATAATTGCGAACCTTCTCGTCACTATGTAAGCACAGTGATTGCATGGAAGTAGCTAACTGGATGTAATCCAGCTCTATACACTCATTCAGAGCTCACCATCACTATGTATTACAAAGTGAATTAAAGACTATAAACACTATTATTGGATTTTACTGTAGTAATTAGAGCAGGACAAGGCCTGATCATGTGTGAAACATCCATGTAGTGTTGAGGTGGTGCTGTCAGTTGGTGCAAAACCAAGACTATAAATACCCATGAACACCTTAATCTAGCACATCTAGACACCCATGGACATATTCTGTAGGTTATTTTAGATTTCATTAGATTACTGATTAAAATCAATAATAAAATCAATAATAATGCAATAATGAAAAACAACAAATTCAAAGCACATTTCTGGTTTTGATCATTTTATACTGATGTTATCAATTTTCTCAGTGGTGTGTTTGGATGTTGTGGCAACTGAGTTTTAGAACTGATGCAATATCTTCATATTGCTTGACCTGAAGTGAAGCAGAAGTTGAACATCTTTAAACAATTCCATTGTAGCTAAAGTCAGAAAGAGAAGAAAGAGAATCAAATGTTCAGAGTAGATATTAAAAATAACACTTTCGGACTTGGTTTAGTTTTAGTTGAATTTTGACCCATTGTTCCAGGAGATTTTAATAAGTTCATGTGTTTTCATACGTCTGCGTCAACATGTGTATGTTTAGACTGGTTTGGGTAATTAAATTATTTTTAGATATTTCTGCAGCAGATTCATTTAAGGACATTAAATTTAACTTCTATTTATGCCCGGTCTGATGGGAGCACTCAATCAGCTCATCAGACCTGGGGCATTTTCAAGCTCTGGCACATTTTGCTGGCTGCTTGACAGAAAGTCTTTTTGGGATCTAAGCAAATTGCTGGAAAATGTTTGTCTTCAATACACTTTGACAAGAAGTTCTGTGTATGGAACAGGTGGTTTTTATCTGATTGTTCAAGCCACAAGATTGTTAACATTAGTTGAATTGCTCATTTAATAACCGAACAAAATCCAATTCAAGTGTGCACTGAAGAAATAATATTTAAACCTTGGCTAACACTAGGACAAACAGAAGGTGTTACCATGGCATCTGTGTTTACACAACCTGGTAGACAAATGATAGCTGGTTTCCCCTCACACAGGAAGGAAGAGATTAATTTAAAGCATAAGAATGCTTTCTCTCGCTGTCTGCGACACTCTGTTTCTCCCCTGTGTCTTCTTACTCTTACCAGGCTATTTTTTTTTCCTATTCTGACTTACTCAGGAAAGGAGTTTTAAAACGTATTATAATAATTCAGTTAAAGAAAGAAGTATCAGCAAGCATTGAGAATTCTTTTATGTGCCAAAATATAGTTTTAATTTGCTGAAAATGAATGTTTTCTTTAGTCATTTAAAAATCAGTACTTACTGGGGTGTTGCACTCATTATTTGGAAGTTATTAAGCTTGGGAAGTTATTAATGCAGTGTCACATGTTATGGTTCATGCTCAGTGTTGATGTGATTTTTTTTTTTTTTTTTTTTAATGGAAAGCTCTTATACTACTTGATCAGCAATAAGCATCAAACAGATCCTGTTAGCAGTTAGCTGGTGTACATAGAGTATGGGAGCTGAAAGAGAGTAAATACTGGACTTGTTTGCCAGCTGGTCAAAAACACAACTAGTGCTGCAACTGCTGGATTTGTTGATGAGCAGCTCTCTGATGACAAGTTTGTGTCAGTGTTACAGTGTATCAGTAAGATACACATCTTTAAAAAATGAATTTTTAATTAGTTTTAATTTAAATTAATTTCTGTTCCATTTTTTCTTATCACATTTTAAAACATGCTCTCTTATGTCAGAATCCACCCTGGCAGTACTGTGTCTCACAGTGTGTAAAACTCTTCCATCACCCCCCCACAGCTCATGAATCAACACACAGGATACTGAGTTGTCCCACTCTACCGGAAAATGAGAGTCAGTCTCCTACTCCGTGACTACTGTCAAGCCAAACAACACCATTGTCTCACAGCTGGGAAGCAGAGTCATATCCCAGGAAAACACTAACACTTTTCCATCGATCTGTCCTATCTTTATTTTCTACTACTGGTTGTTTTCAGACTGTCACATGCTTTCTGTTACTGTGGCTGGTGTGAACATTTATCTAGGCCAGAAGTTAGTCTGTGCCTGGTCCCAAATGTTCAGCTTTAGATTTGAAAGTACAAGTCTACAAATGTATGGTTTGTGTCTCTGCTCATTATTGATGAGTTAAGATCATTGTGAGGAAACACCTCTGAAATAGACTGATCAAAATTGTGTTACCCTGCACAAGTATAACATATTGTCACAGCTTGTGGTGAAAGACAGATTACATTCTGGCTGGCTTGTTTTCATAAAGACAGCTGCATTTTTTGGTATAGCAGAACAAACACACACACACACACACACGCACACACACACACACACACACACACACACACACACACCCATCCCACTTGGCATGTGGATAAATGGCAGTTATTGTTTTACTTGGAGATTTTGGACGACAGGAAAATTAGTAACTTATGGATGACGCTAACTGGGGCTTGTAGTAAAATAAACCCAAAAAAAGCACTTTATCGTCATTAAATCTGTCATTCTTTTGACTGGTCCATCACTTAGTCGGTCTGCCTATCAGTCCGACAAATGCAGCTGGATCATGGGAAAGGAATGTGGTGTCATCCTAACCAGTCATTCTGGGGTCAGAGAAAGCACTTCCTGATGCTTAAGTCAAACATAACACCAAACACGACAGACTCACTGAATCATAAGCGTTAACTAATAACTATTTCACAATATCTACTATCAAGAAGTTGGATTAATCACTGTGTCCTGTAGCTCCTTGGAAGACATTTTAGTAGAAAATATAAACACAAACATGCGTCATGAAATCGTGTGATACTTTGATCAATTTCAAGTCCCTATTCACCCATTGTCAGATTCCTCAGTCAAGCTAGTTTGAGTGAGTATTTCCCCTCTACCTTGGAAGCCTATAATTGTAATAAAGCATCTGGCCTCTGGTTGTCCCAGCTTCTCAGTAAATTGGATAAACAATTCTTGCTCTCATGCTGTCTCAGGCCTGCTTCTATCTGACAACTGGAAGCTTGCATTACTGCATTTATATATCTTTGTGTATACAGTCGATTAGTGAGATCCAAGGAACTGAGGTCTATGTTACTCTGTACACAAAATTCAAAGCATGAGAGAATAGTTGGAGTGGGACTGGTTTCCCAGGCAAATGCCCTAATCCACTAAACCACAAAGAGACCCCATTTCATACAGGGGGTCTTTGTTCCCAAGGTCTGTCTTTGTGTTGTTATTCGAAGGGTACATTCTTGGATATCCCTTCCTTGTCCTGTAAAGTGGACCAATGTAAAAACACAGCCATAAAAGCCTATTTTTCACCTGTCTGAAACAACAGATACAAAGCAGTTGCATAATCCTGTCTTATGTAGTTTATAACCTACAGTATGTAATAAATTTAAATAAGCTTTAAAGGTCTACTTAGTAGGAAGTTTCAAAAACATGTCACAGTCTTTATTCTGCAAATGGAGATGAAGAGAGAAGTGCAGGAAAGCTAGTTTCTGCCAGTTGGCCTTTTGCGTTTAGTATATTTTAGTTTCATATACTGTTTCTAAAATGTCAAGAGTGAAATACCAAGATCAAACACTTCAGCATATCTTACTTTCCTACATGGTTTCATGGGGGACCCTGTTGGTGAGAGTGGTTGAAGTGGAGGCCACCTGTGGGACCAAACTATACACAAACTTTGGCATCAGTCAACCAGACAGTCACAGGAGAGTCATAAAACTGGGTTGTTTTTCCATAGAAATCTTAAATGTTAATGTGTTTAAAAAAAAACAGCTGCTTTATAGTCTATATGAGCTGATGGGTAAGTTTTAGGACTGTTACATTTGCACTTGTTAATGGAGATGATTCTACACTACACAACATAGTGTATTATGCTAGAAACATGATGTATATTTAGTGTTTTTACTCTGTGAATTTTTACTTTGACTTAAATTCTCAGTACTCATTTTCTTCTTTGACATGGCTTGAAAATGAGGTTCCATTGCCTTCTACATATCTTCATGTAGTAAAAAAATAAATATATAAATCTAAATTCTTCAGATCAGTCTTGGCAAAAATACAGACTGAGTCTTTGCAGTTTTAATTGAAAGCCTTTAAGCACAGATATGTCATCTTATTGAATTTCCCTGGTATTGTATATCATCTGCAAAGGTAATGTGAGGTTCGCTGTCTTTTATTGAAATTTGAGCTAGAAAGACTGTGCTGAGATGTGCGTGTTGTGGTTGAATAGACTAGCCTGCACTGGCTCCAAAATGAGTCGTCTGCACATGATGGTAATACACAAAGCAGTGAATTGACCTGAGGGCAGAGCATAGCAATGCATAGCACAGGGCTGCATGTGTATGCATGTATAAGACACACATGCATTTTGTTTGCAACTGATCCTTTCTGTTCTTTCCTTTTTTAAGATTATTTCAATGCATCATTGCAGCATGTTTAGAAACAGAACAGGACAGAGCAGGGATTTCTGGCCATAGGGTCAAGGCTGGAGCTTATAAACAGTTTTTACTTGGTTTCTCTGGCTCGATTTTGATCATATTACTTTATAGCCTATTTTGTGGTTTGTTTACTTTGAACCCCTGTTTTGATTCGTCTGTCTAATTTATTCCATGCACCTCCTCCCTGGTTTGTGTAAAGCATTTTTAAATGAATGTTTTGAGAAATGCTACATACTTAACAAAGTTGACTTTCAGCCAGTAAATGTTTTTTTTTTTAATTTCTATTACAAATTGAACTTCTGATGTCAAATGTGTCACTGTTTTTGTTTGGACCTAGATTCCCATCATTTGTAATTGTCAGTGAGTCCCTAATGCCCTACAAATAGTTTAAAGCTACATTTTAATCTTTAAAGAATCATTGGAATTACTTAACTGCCACAAGGAGCTACACTAAACCTACATCTATGAAAACACACCTTGTATGAAAGGAGCAAAATTTCAACTTTTCATCTGAGTAAAATCCTGTTGAAACACTTTTCATCACAATATAACATGAGAATAATTTTGCAGCTGCAGTCGAGTCTTAAAGGAATAGTTTGGGAGATTTCAAGCTGGTGTTAAAACAATACTGAGGCATCTTTCTGTGCACAAACTCAAATGTTCATCTGAGCTCAAATTCAGCTTCAAATATCTTTTGCAGTTGTTTTAACACAAGTTTGTCCATTTTTGCGATAATCTTTTTTTTTTTTTTTTTTTTTTCTTTAGTGTAGCCAGCACTACTTCTGTTGGTGTGTGTTTGCAAGAAAATAACTGTCACATGCTGTTTGGAAAATGAATTCAAGATTCAGTGTTGCCAGATAAAAGAAATGCCAGATGTTTTAATCAGATCCTCCTTTCATCTCTCATTCGTCAACCTTCTCCTCCTCTGCCTCACTCCTTTGTCAGAGAATAACCACTGTGACTTTAGCATGTCACACTGCCCCTTCTTGCCTGATAATGTTGTGTGAGTTCATTCATATGTGACTGCCACTCATCCCTTAAGGAGAGTTGATAGTACAGTTTCTCTGTTTTTGTCGTATTTTACATGCTCATTAATCACTCTGAGGTGCTTGATAATGTAGATAAAATGTTCCTTTTCTAATTGTGAAATAATTTCAGTTAACTTCTGCTACTCCTGATCCTCCGAAATATCTTAGTTATGTCTTAATTTGTTAATCTACCTTTGACATTAACAGAAATTATTTATATTTAAAGTCATATCTTTTTTTATTTCTGCTTTTAGTTTTGATGTGGAGAATGGTCCATCTGCCAGCTGCAGCCCTCTGGACCCCCAGGCCTCCCCGGGCTCTGGTCTGGTCCTCCATACTAACTTCCCCAGTCATAACCAGCGCAGAGAGTCCTTCCTCTACCGCTCTGACAGCGACTATGATCTGTCACCTAAGTCCATGTCACGAAACTCCTCCATCGCCTCTGAGCTGTAAGTAGAAAAACATGGAAACAAGCACAGCAAGTACATTAAAAAATACGTACAGTACATATCCGTTTTAGGAACCAAAGTCTGTGGGAGCAAATAATTGTGATAAGGGTCTGAAACCTAATTCGTAATTGTGAAATCTAGATTTAAATCTAGATTTAAGTTTATAAAGTTTATAAGTTTATAGGACTGAAGTCTTTGAATACCATCTATCTGAATTGATTTGGTTCACAAATTTAGATTAAATTATAGTATTCCATATTAAAAAAACTTTTCAAGTTCAGTTAATTCAGATCTTAAAACTAAAGCAAAGTCAAACAGTGCTCTGATTAGCCTGAGCGAGTTGAGTTCTCAACATCAGAGAAACCAAGGACAAGCAGTCGAGTCTGGAATAGATCAGATCTCTGTGTTATTTACTGTGTGAATTTTATCAAGCCACCAGATATTTTGACTTGACTTGAATACATTTCAAAATTAAGCTTCAGTTGGTTCCTAACTTAAAAATCATGTATTTTCTTTTTCTCTATATATGTTATTGCAACACTGCTGACGATGTGTGGTTAGATTTTATATGATATGTACAGTCTGGAACTGTTATTACAAATTGTAGTCAGTTTTATCATCCAGTTTCAATTGATATTTGTGAATTAAAGTAAAAATGCATTTGTGACATTCTAAATAATTTTATTCATAGTTGTGGATGTTTGCCCTCAGTGAACAGTACATGCAGCCACACCCACTGTTTAATTTTCCAATAAAGTACAACACAGTGTACAGTTCCTGCACTACTGTTCAGACCCCAGTGACCACACTGTGACTCCAGATGTTGCATAATATGATGACGATTTAAAATCTAAAGATGAGTAACTGATATTTTTGCCTTGTTCTAGTTAACAAAAATAAGTTGTTCTTAAGAGCTGAGTCCCTTACAAGGTTACATCCCATCGGAGAAGACCTATGAGCATCCCCCCATACTCTAATCCCATTTGGATTCTTTTTGTTAGTTATAGTAACAGGGCCAGCTGGGTCATGGTAATTATTGCTTTTTATTGTTACTTAACATTTTCCTTTTTGGCCATGAACAACGTGACAGAAAGCACTAGGCATAATAAGGTTATGCAACAGGAGCACCTGAAGTTTTAGTGTGAATCATGTTTGAGAACATTTCTTACCACATTTTGTTTTCTGTGTTTCCAGACATGGTGATGACCTGATTGTAACACCTTTTGCTCAGGTAAATATTTCATGTTTTTATAATGTTTGTCTCTCACTTGTTTTCCTGCAGTGCTAAATCTTATTTAAACTAACTCTGCTCTGTCTTTACCTCCTTCCTGCTGTCCTTCTAGGTTTTGGCAAGCCTTCGAAGTGTAAGGAATAACTTCACTGTGTTGACCAATGTTCAGTGTGCCTCCAGCAAGTAAGTGCTATTAAATCAAAATGATTTATATTTTTGAGAGAGATTGTTTTTTAAACACCTAAACAAACAACAGGGAACACTTAATCATCACAGTATAACACAGTCAGCTAAACTTCTGGGATATCAGTCTTCACCAAAACAGATGTCATACCTGTGGAAAGACAAAAGCACGACAACCCCAAAGAGAGAATGGTTTTGCATGTGGTGGCCATACACAAATGCTCTCTTCTTATCCTTCCTGACTGATTCTTCTCAAGTTTTGTTTTGCTACTGACCTTGTCACTACTGGTAGCATGATGCTATACCTGCAGCCCAGGTAGTCCAGTTATTCTAAGATGGCATATCTATTCATGCAGTCGCAAGAAGGTTTGCTGTGTCTCCCAGCACAGTCTCAAGAGCAGGGAGAAGATACCAGGTGACAGGGTGTTACACCAGGAGACCTGGACAGGACCTTACAAGGGAACCAACCCAGCAGCAGGACTAGTACCTGCTCCTTTGTGCAAGAAGGAACAGGAGGAGCACTGTGAGAGTCTTACAAAATTACCTCCTGCAGCCTATTGGTGTGCATGATACTGACCTCTGACTCCATGTAGGTCCATGTAGGCACCCCACTTTCTTCACAGATAAGAGCTGTGTCACATTAAACGACAAGCGTAAGCCATGATGAGCATTGTACTGCCTGCAACATCAATCAATGCGCATGACCGGTTTGGGGGTGGGCCAGTGATGGTGTGGAGGCCCACAGAGACCTCCATGTCATGGCCAACAGTACCCTGACCCAGGATCCTCAGAGCGATTGTCAGACCTTACATTAGTGCAGTGGGCCTTAGGTTCATCCTGGTAAAAGACAAGGCTTGGTCTCATGTGGCCAGTGTCCAGGCAGTTCCTGGATGATGAAGGTCTTGATGATTGGCCCTCACTTTCCCTTGACTTAAATCCAATTGAACACCTGTGGGACTTTATGGCTCAGTGCATCCTACGCCACCAAGTACCAGCATAGACTGTCCAGGAACTCACTGATGAACTGATCCAGGTCTGGGAGAAGGACAGATCAGCTGAGCCATTATGAGCATGCTCAGATGTTGTTGATAGTGCATACAGGGACCATACACAACTGTCAATCACATTATGAGTTGCTGTGATGAAAGTGGTGCAACTTGGATGAACATGTGACTTTGAAAATCAGTGTGATTAGGAATACAGCCCTCCATGGGTTGATGATTTTAGTTTCCAATGAACATTACTATGTAATATAGCTGTGAACAAATAATACAGTATACACAGTAAAGATTTTCAGCTTGAAGAATTTGTTCAAGATATGATGTGTGATTTAAGTTTTTTTTTCTTAATATTTTTGTTTTTGAGCAATATAAAATAGTTTTCTGCTACAAGTATTTTGGACATTTGCAAACTCCCAAAAAAATTCTGATGCTCAAAAATTTAGAATAGATTATAAGCCATTTTACAGGCCTCTAAAGACTGTTATAAATCAAGTCCACTTAGACATTCTTGGGTTTCATTTTTTAGATTCTCTTGCAGCAAACTGCCAAAAACATTTACAAATGACCCACAGGCAAAATGCAGTAAATCTTGTGGAAGCGGAAAAGCATCAAACTTGAATAGTGCACAGTCTGCAATTGAATCAATTGACCACAAAGTGGAGGTAATGAGCTGTATACATAGGGCTGATGTCTTACACTGCAGCTGCTTCCTACACTCAGAGATAAAAATGAAGTACTCCAACAAACACAGCATATGCCTTGCATACACACATGTAAATACACACAAATACCGATTACTTTCAGAACTTAATAATTCAAAATAAAAAGTGGGATTGTATTGCATTTTAGAACCACCATTCCTTTTTTATTTAGTGATAAATAAATAAAAGTAATTTCCTTCTAGGTGTCGTTAGTTTAAATGCAAACACATACAGATGGATTGTTTTCCTCAATACATTTATTTTATTTTGTTTCACATGACATAGTTTGCATAATTTAGAAAAACATTTTAAATGTAATTTTTTTCAATTCAACAATGCATGCATTATGTTTGATACTAATTAATCAGTGCTCCAGCTTCTTTAAAAAAAATACTTAACTTACTTACTTAAACCATCCATCCATCCATCCATCTTCTATACCCGCTTTTCCTGGTTCAGGGTCACGGGGATCTGCTGGAGCCTATCCCAGCTCTCTCTCGGGTGGAAGGCAGGGGTACACCCTGGACAGGTCACCAGTCTGTCGCAGGGCCACATATAGACACACAAAGACAGACAACCTCACACACTCACACTCACTACGGGCAATTTTAGAGTCACCAATCAACCTAACATGCATGTTTTTTGGACTGTGGGAGGAAACCGGAGTACCCGGAGTAAACCCACGCAAGCACAGGGAGAACATGCAAACTCCACACAGAAAGGCCGGGATGCGAACCCACGACCTTCTTGCTGTGAGGCAACAGTGCACTTCAATTACTAAAAATAATTTAATGCTATGAGTGTAAAAACCTGGTATGCGTATCTGCAAAGTAAAGGTGCTTCCAAAATAATGGTGTGAAAGTTTTTTCACACCAGTTCAATGTCCACAATTTAGGTGAGTCTAATTAAGGCAACATGTTTCTCTAAAGCTGCAGCAGCAGTCTCCTTCAGCATCACACCTCCCAGTGGAGGTGAGACTGCAGATACAGATACACTGAAAATATGTACTGTATGTAGGCCACTTTTCTTCCTACTGTGAAGATTTACATTTTGTGTGTGCTGTGTGTGTGTGTGTGTGTAGGTTTCTAAGGATGCAAAGAGGTTGCTCCACAGGCAGTGTGCTTTATATCTGAAGCCTGTGCCTGACCTACATTCAGCTCTCACTCCATACACAGCCGAGAGCACTGACCAATACACATACACAGGCATGGACTAACATGTCACTGCACACGTATTGAACTCCACATAGGCAACATCAGGCAGATGATCAGTGAGTCCCTGCTGAAAGGGAATTTATCTATTCACCATCAGCTGCCCACTCTGCAGCTGCCACCCGCACTCACACACATGAAAACATATCCTGCACAGCCTGTGGTACATTCAGATGGCACCTTTTCACTCTGAATTATTATCACAATCTTTAATGTTTGTTTAGAGATGAATGCAGAATATTGACCACTGTTGCACACTGCCACAATATTTATAGCCTAGCAGTCGGGCTTTTTCTAAAATGACATACAGTTTAACAACATACTGTATAAAGTGCCTACATAAAGTAGTTTGCAATGAGTGTATAGAATGTTTTTCTTAGTCTTTTTTTCTGTTGATCTGTGTCTAATAAGCCTCATTAAATAGCTTTAGATTCAGTGGTGTAAGAAAATAAAATAAATGGGTGGATATATTTACAGGATTTATTTGTTTTGTAATATTTGGATTTTTATTTTTCTTCTCACTTTCCTTTTTTAGGAGGTCTCCTGCAGCAACAACTCAGCCTCCGGTCACCAGAGTTTGTCTCCCAGGTAAGATGCACAAAGACATACCCTGTTGTCTGACTTCTGTAAAGCCGCGTTAAGAACACCTCTTTTTTTTCTAACCTATCTGGTTTACATCTGGCTGAAACATTCCTATGCCTCCATTTTTCCTTGTTCTCATTATTCTCTCCTCCCTCCCTCCCCGGCTGCCTCTCTCCTCCATCTCGTCCTTTTCTCATGAACTTGCCTACGTGACGACTTTCACTTTTTGCACCATCTGTCTCCAGCTCAAACATTATAGCCCAGACTGTTTTGTCATCAAGCTCATTAACCGTGTTCAAACACAACCGAATTGGTAGTTGAGACAAACACATGCGCACTCACACTGACTCACACTGAGTATGGTCTATTAAAGCAGCTACCTCGAAGATAACAGCAAACCTCCCTTTTTTGCTCTCATCATATTTGATTTTATGCAGTTATGTATGTCTGTGTAATACTGTGTGTATGTGTGCATGCACACAACTATGCAAGTGAAGGAAACACATGAGTGTTCATGCACAGATCACTGATTACTTTTAGTGCTCTGTGTGTGTGTGTGTGTGTGTGCAAAGTGCATATTATTTGTTTTTATTTTTGAATTTCTCTGCGAACTGTGTCGACACTCTGGCTCAGTGTAAGCAGTTTACAAAAACTCTTAACACACATTTGAAAAATGTTATTTTTCACACACATTTTATAGCATGCATCTGAATGTATGTTTACATTAAAGGGGCTTTATTTCTTATATTTAGCCCCAACAAAAGAGTGATGACACTTTAAAAAATTTTAATTCATGGACATGTCTTTGTTTCAATCTTTAGAGTGATATTCCACCCAGAATCTAAACTGTCAATCGCACACCAGCCTTAGAAGGCAGCTGTTTGTTTGTTTGTATGGTTCCCCTTCACTTATCCTAAAACAATAATAGTGTAAAGTGTAAAGAAGTTTCTCCAAACATTTCTTTGTCTCTGCTACTCAAGACATCCCAAAACTTTCCAAAATATGTTTTAATACTCACTTCGTATTTGTGACTGATATTGCATGAATAAATCAAACAGAGAGGGACCATTCTGTTTTTACTGCAAAAAGTAATGTGTGAATTGCATTTGTTACACATATTCAAAGGTATTGTATGTTTTTTGCCAAAAGTTTTGGTGGGTAGATTGTTCGATAAAACCATAAGTATCAGAACTCTTCCCCCAAATCTTTTGGCATGTGTTCCTACCCTCTTAGCAATACACTAAAAGGTGTGAGATGTGTTGTTGTGTAGAGACAGAAATGAGAGACAGTGAAACTGAGAACACTGAGAGTAGTTAACCATCACATAACCAACATATTTTACATGAAACCAACCTGGGCCAGATATGACATCAAAGCAGTCAAATGAAGCCCCAGTCATTGCAGCAAAAACAACAGTGCTTTCTTTTTTTTCTTTGCATGTTTTTGTCTCAGCAGTCAAAGCATATTTCTAGTCAAAAATAGACACCTGTAATTGTACTGTAAGTTGTGTGGTTTGTTTTTTTTTTTTACTTAAAGAATGCATAGGTGACCAAATGTTACAAATTTGTGTTTTTCATGCATAGTAAAATATTTGTGTTCGTGCTGTGGAAAAGAAAGTAAAAGCTCAGTTGTCTACATTATTTCGTATGCAGGTGTGCATGTAATGACTAAAAGCACCAGATAACACAATAATGTGTGTCATGGTATTTAAATGTTGCTTTGTGTAATTTTGTAATTGTGGATTGACATGGTGTATGATTGAATGACTTTGTATCATGGCATGTATGCATCATTGTGAATAATGTGTGTGTGTGTGTGTGTGTGTGTGTGTGTGTGTGTGTGTGAGGGTGTGTGTGTGTGTGTGTGTGTGTGTGTGTGTGTGTGTGTGTGTGTGTGTGTGCGTGTGTGCGCCCGCTTTGGGGAGGTGTTCCTGTGGCTCTGATTGACGTCAGCATGCCTGTGTGTGGCTTCTGTTGACTTCCTGTCAAAGCAGATGGACTGAGTTTTCACTTCCTTCTTCACAACCGCAGCTCATCAGGTGCTCTGAGTTTGTGTGTGTGACAGTTTGGGGAAACTATTCCTGCGTCTGTCTCGTAAACCAGCTTCATTATGTGCATTATGACCTTTCAGTGTGAGGGCAAACAAGGTTGTTACTAACTATATATATATTTTTTGTAACTGTCACTCATTTAAGGTACTACTGACTGTAGGCGAGTGGCCTACTCCTCATCTAAATGCAAATGTTTCTTTCCTCCATGATCACTTCTGCCCTGCATTCACCCTAACAAATATTTTTTTGAGCCTTGCATGGCAGACCCTGACTTAATATTGACATGAAATTAGTATGAGCCTGTCACTTTATCTTTTTGTTCTCAACAAATGTCCACAAAACTTCAGCAAAAGCTTTTATATATTCCATGTGTATTTTTCTATATCTTTGATTTTACGCTATACAGCCAGTTTGCTTTTGGTTGGTTGTTTGTACTTTATGTATTATTTTATTTTGTCATGTAACTTACACTTTTAAGGATGAATTGATTAGTCAATCCACTGGAAATTATTCAGCAAGCATTTTATTAATCTAATATATTTATTTATTTATATTGTTTTTAGAAATGGCTAAATATTCATTGTTTTCAGCTTCAAAATTGTATTTATTTGCATGTATGAAAAGCATAGGTATGCAAAACTACCATATGTACTGCATGTCTGTATGTAATATATTTGGATAACATTCATTTTCATTGAACTGTCTCTTAACTACAGTGCTTTTAAGAGGGTACAGTGCTTACTTTTAGATCGGAAACTTTATGTAATGGTGTAGGATTTCACAAGCAAAGGCTTCAAAGCAAATGCTTGTAGTTTAGTTGTGTGCACTCAAAATTTGCCAAGCACAGAATCTCTCAAACAATTGCAAACCCACTGTTTTCCCATGATCTTGGGCCATATCGCCACTGCATATTAGCTTCTATTCTCACACACACACACAATCATAGGTCTACTGTAGCCACATCTGGTTCTGTCACCCTCTGCCACACTCTAGCTTTCGCTTTGTCTTCCTGAGTTTTTATTTTTCCTTTTAATTCATCTGTTTACTAAAGAGGGAGGACAAGATGTGTTAGGCAGGAAGAGAAGATCAAATTGTTCCTGTTATGATATCTCAACGCTTGTAACTTGACGGAAGCCAGGCGGAACTGTGTGTAGATGAGATGTGTGGTGAGTGTGTGTGTGTTTGTGTCTATGAACATCTGAGTCAGGCCACAGGAGAAAAATAGGATGTAGAGAGACAAAGGCCTATTGTCTGTGCCCACTCACTGCACAAACATGCACATGCTGACACAATGATATAATACGTAAATACCTACAGAAGTGCACAATCACTCATTACACACAGGTGAACCTGTTTCACCCTCTAACAGCACACACAGTTCATTCTTCTAATTCTGTATACACACAGATAAGTAGCATAAATTCAAAACGTAATTTGAATACTGTTCACAAGAAAGGTGCACCTCCTGAACGAAATGTGTGCTCTAACAATAAAGCAAGACAATCTCTAAACAGACATGTTCTTTGTAACACCACATTTCCCCAATTAACTTGAAGTTACAAGAACTGGAAGAACTGGGGCTTGATTTTGTAATGACAACCAGAGGTAGCCATCCCTGGTCCTGTAGGGTCACTGTCCTGGGATAATTGGAAAACAAGCAGGGCAGTGGCTCTTTAGAACTACGGTTGGCTAATGCTGATGTAAGCCATCCATGTATTGTATGTTGTTAGATTAATTTAACCAAAAATCTGCCCTGAAGTAATTTGTGTTGCACTTCATTCCTTCAGGAGTGTCTTTGTTTTGTCAGTTTGTGTGTGTGTGTGTGTGTGTGTGTGTGGGTGTGAGGGTGTGTGTGTGTGTGTTGATATAGTGCTTTGCCTGCTGTTAATCATACATTTGCCAGCACCTCATGTTGTAATGTTTCACAATCACAACATTATAGTGCAAAGTAATTATAGTGAAATCCAATAAATAAGTAGAGGTGAAAATAAATCTTCCTATATCACAATATCACATCACAAATATCTTTTAGACGTATGTGGCAGCATGCATGATTCTGACTTTATTGCAGTTTGGTCAGAGTCTTTCAACACTGCAGGTATTGAATCTAATAATGAAAAAATAATGATGGCTCATTGTTTTTTATTGGAGACTTCATCACTTCACAATCACAAATAAAGTTTTCTTGCACATGGTCCAAAACCTTCCACATCAAGTGGGGCTCCCCTGCTACAAGCTGCTGTATTGCTAATGTTAGAACTTAGCTGAAAGCATCACTGCACCTAAATGCACAGCATTGTTAACATAAACAGTAAGAGTTCCATGTCACAATACAAATAAAACATGAATTGCTTAATTTTTTATAAGCTGCAGACCAAGTCTAGTGAATTTCCCTTTTGTGAGTGTGCCCCTCCAACCGTTATCCTTCACTGCTTGTTCTCAGTTGCTAAATAATTTCTGTTTGTTGCTCTGGGCTGCAGTTAAGAACAAGAAAATAAACTATTCTCCATAATTTCATTAAGTCATGGAAACATGTATAGGCTTTGCTTCATTTAAGCTACTCTCTGTGCCAGCCGGGATTCAAAGAGCAGGGCAAAGGGCAATGACTGAAATGTACCTCATCGCTGTCTTTCTAGATGTGATTTAATAACAGCTTTAGACAACCCCAGCCTGATACATGCAGGAATGCACTGAGGGAGTCACAGAGATGAGGACAAGATAGACAGAACAGAAGAAAGGATGAAAGGAGGACACGAGGAGTGATGAGGTCATTGGGAAATAAGAGTTGTCTTTGAAAGGGAGGAAGAATAAGCAAGAAGGAAACAGAGAAGATATGATGCTTCCCAAAAGTTTTTTTTTTTCCCTTTTTTATCCACTTCCTGCTGGAAAAAAGTAGGAAAAATAACTCCTGTTATGGCCTAGCATCAACATTAGTATGTCTGTACTGTTTCACAGCCTGTGGGCCTTCGACAAGATCTTCTGACCTGACAGGTGTATTTGTTTACTGGATACTAAGGTAATATTTGTATTTTATATACTTTTCTTGACAGTAGTGGTACTACAGTACAGAGTTCAAACATATAGTGAAAGGCATTTTGCATGTTAACTAACAGCCTCAGTTAGTATTGGCAAGTGTGAATGTGGAGGTAATTACTGCTTTGAAACAAACCATGGCTCTCTGTTAGGTGCTGAATTCTGTGCAGGAAGGCCAGGTCCAGCCATAAACAAGAGACCACATAAATATACAGCAGAGCCCTGCAGAAGACAAATAGACAGAATGACTTCAGCTGCTGAACATCCAGTCCCAAACATTAACAAAATCAGTTTTGCTTTAAGTTTTAATTGTGAGAAATGAACAGCAGGAGCAGCAGC
The DNA here is from genome assembly GCF_900324485.2 of Mastacembelus armatus. Lineage (NCBI taxonomy): Eukaryota > Metazoa > Chordata > Actinopteri > Synbranchiformes > Mastacembelidae > Mastacembelus > Mastacembelus armatus. The sequence goes on along the minus strand of NC_046636.1, from coordinate 6,478,828 downwards.
CTACATCCTGACCTGAGTCTACGCCCTGAACGATTTTCAAAGCAGAAGTTTAAAATTCCAGGGGGATGTGACAAACTGTTGAAGCTCTATGAGCAGTTTCTTGTAAGTGCAGCAAATATTTAGTTTTGTAGTAACACCAATTGCAGAAACATAACTGATACCTTAATATGATCCCCATGTCTGTGTGTACTACACATAGTGCATATACTGTTTGCTGTATATAAACTCCCTGTGTAGCTTACTCTTACTTTACTCTATATACACATAAATATACACACACACAAACATACACATATAAAATTTGGGTGTATACAGTCTTTTCTTGTTAAGATCTTCTAATAGGTTGTCATGTGACACCTACAGCTAAAGCCATACACTAACTACCTCCTCTGCATTGGTGCACCTGCTTCTCACTGTGGCAGCCCCCTGATTCTAAATAGAGACGGATATCTGCCAGGTTTACCAGTTTTCATGTCACTAACATGGGTGTGTGCTGGATGCAAACTGGTCTGAAGATTTTGTAACACCATCATAGAAAATCATTACTTTAGGTTTCAGGACTGGTGTCAGTCTATCGGTATTTGGTTATTTTTTTGTTTTTGTATGATGATACATATTAAGGCATTATCAGGGGCTAATCAAATGCCATATAAATGCTTTAACCAGCTGCTCACTTCATAATATTTCCAAAACACACTTCCTTACGTTAGGTATGTTGTAATTGTTTAAATATGCCATAGAAATGAGCTTTTAGTCCTATGTACTGATTAATAAATTAGAATGCAACCACCAATGATGAAGACAGAAAAAGCTGGTGGAAATTGCTGGAAGTGAAGAGAAAATCTGGCAACCATGGAGCTGCCATCTGCCACCAGGAGCTAAATAAATACATTTTCCATACTAGGATCTTCTCATTTGGGTGTTTTTACGTCAGAAACAAAAACATCTACACTAGCTAGTGAGGTAATGCTAGACCGGTGCCAGCTGTGTGGTGTTGATATGGCATTAATTCAATGAGGGATATTGTGACAGGGCCAGCATGTTTAAATGTCACGGGTACAGCATCTGCCAAACTATCAGTCTGTCTGTCACCTCACACTCTCCAGTGCACGTCCACAAAATGACAACATGAGCAGTTTCCATGGCAGTGACTCCCTGTTTTGCCTCTAACCCTCACTCTGTTCCGATCAAAGCTCAGTCTTCTCTCCTTTCTCTCAGAAACTCATATTCTTGGCTGTCCTCCTTTGTATGTCAGTAACTAAAAGGTCTCAGTGATTCTGTCCCTAGATGTCTTGTGTTGCCCTCTGTGCTACTTTCCACTCCTGGCTATTTTAATGGCTTCAGTGGGGTTTCCAGTAGACAAGTAGAACTGTCTGTCAGAACTATGCAGACCCTAAAGTATTACTTTACGTACAAGAACACTACAGCCTCCTCCTGTGTCATATATGGCACAAACATTAGTCCAAAATTTTCATGCAACAACTGGATTAATTAAAAGACAAATATTGAAAAACTAAAGACAAATTGTTGGAGTTTTTAAAAATTTCTAAACCCCAATCAAACTACCTGGTATCCAGGCAGAGGGGTCTGGTCTCTGGGCAGGGTAAAGAGGTGAAACAACTTAAGTGATTATGAGAGGGTTTCAGTTTCTCTGACAGGAACTGTTTAGACAGCTGACAGGAAAGGCAGTGATATCTGAAAAATACCTTTCCCCTCTGAATTACTGATACTACTCTTTGAATCGTAAATAAGCATAATATAGGTGTCTGCATGTGTTCCAGTCACTCTTTTGTTTGTCAGTGCCTGACTGACAAGGTGAAAAGTCCTTCTGGTAGACCAATGCAGGTAGCATGTGTGAATTTGATTGTGAGTGTGTTATCAGATAGAATGAAACAAAGAGAAATCAGAGGGTTTTTTTTTCTTACGTGGTGTTGCGTGGAGTTGTTTTTGTTGCACTTCCTGTGGAAGAAAAGCTCCTATCATTACCTAGGATCAACAATAGTGTGTGTGTGTGTGTGTGTGTGTGTGTGTGTGTGTGTGTGTGTGTGTGTGTGTGTGTGTGTGTGTGTGTGTGTGTGTGTGTGTGTACGCATGCACAATTCCGCAGCCGGTGGGCCTTCAACGAGACCTTGAGCTATACTACATAGGTGACATTTGGTACCGACACCTTTTATACATGTTTCTGGCACATCTTCAGCATATGCAGATATTGGCTTCTCACTGTGCTCGCTGATAATAGCTCAGTGAAAGATGGCAACAGCCTGGGACCTTCAGCTTGGCTTACAGTATTTAAAACTAGGGTCATATTCAGTTTACAGCTGGTGCAGTTCATTCACTAATGGTAGCGTGTCATTTTTTTCATTTTTTTGAAATGGAGTTTGGAATCTAATTATTTTGGGGATTCTCAGCTCTTCTACTCCACAAGACCCAACTCAGTCTTGTGTGGGTGATTGTTATGTCTAATTTAATATTTTTTTGGACAAAAAATGCAATGCCTTCCTCTTAATATTTAATAATAATAATATGGCAATATTTAACATAGTGTGACCCCATTGAAACAATTAGCATAATCATAATCACTTTAAAATGGCCACAAATCAATCAGATTATTCATTGTATGCTGATTCTTTTGGCAGTTTTGGAGTTTGTGATATGAAATCCATATCATATCACATATTTGAGTCAAATTAAAGGATTGAGGATAGATTTGCCAAAGTACACGTGTCACTGGCCTTCAAATCCATGTGATTTATACGAAAGGTTCAGTGTATTGGCAGGTTTATATGAGATGCTCTTTGCTTCAAACCTTCATAAAACCCCACAACCTCTTTTTAGTATAACTTCTGACATCCCTGTTTTGAATGAGAGACAGGATGACGGGATGAGGGCTTCTTCTACTAGAGGACAGATTTGTGTCCAGAAATACGTCAATTGGCAGGTGCATTGTGTGTGTGTGCGTGCGTGTGTGAATTTGTGAATGCATGTAAAACAGAGTTATAACTATTATTTGAATGTGGATAGATTAAGTGTGTGTGCATTTGTCACACACACAGATTTCTGTCCATGGAAGGAAGTCCATGCTGGGCAAGACTGTGACACCAATGAGGAAATGGTCCAGGTGGACAACAGCAACTTCCTCACAAACGCACGCATAGAAACACACACTCTTCCCCAGGTGTCTAGAAACCCCCTGTTGGCTCTATTTCTACAGTTCATCCATCTTTCTCCATGGACAAAAAAGTTCCTTTGGCATGACAGGGAGACAAAGAGCAGACGGGGCCTGAGCTGTGTCACAGACCTCAACATGAAAACACCGTCATTACTCCATTCAGAAGTCATCCGTAGGTTTGTTGCCTGGTTTAACAGATTGGTTGTGCAGCACACACATGCTTTTTATGAAATGTCTCAACAAACATTGGAAATTAGATCTGTCACAGCCACGCTCCCCTCCAGGATGCAGCACTGATAATCCCCCAGTCTTTCACGTACTAACATGTACTATTTTGTTCAAATGAGTATGGTAACATGCTGAGTTATAATCGCAAACAAAATTTCTAAAATTCCTTTAAGTTAACTTTAGACCTAAGGGGAAATCCAATAATGTACTAAGTTATTTAAATTTCCCTTTTTTGCATGTTAATATTTGCAAAGTCTTATCATGGCATTGGGACACTGTTTCTAATTCAGCTTAATGTTATGGGTGATTGTTGTAATTTTCGTGTTTACATTTTTTATGGTTGTGTCTATTACAGAAAAAATCCTACACGGATATCAGCGTACCTGCTGTCAGGTTTCTGTTTTGTAATCATTGTCAGTCAATTAGTACATATCAGCACATACAGTACAGTACAGAATGTGCATAGTGTTGATAGAGTGCAAATTTACAGTGATATTTTCCTTTCTGTGTAAACACTTCACAGCCACAGATTAATAGCTGAAGTGCTAAGTAGTGTGTCTTTGGTGGGGTTGTGCAAGGTGTTCTGCTTGTCACATAAGAACTGTCTTTGTATATTGTATTGATAGAGAAATCATTATAAGGAGAAGAATCTGTTTTTGGTGGTAACAGATAAGACTGTCTCCCTTCAGTCTCGCCCTTTAAGAATAAGACAGGTCTCCAATGTTTGAGCTACACTGAAATGTGTGTATTGTACCCATGAACTAGTTCTTAATGTCTGGGTATGTGTGTATACAGTGTGTGTCTGATCCAGGCAGATAGAGCCACTCACTTTTGTCTGTCTCTGTTCTGTTTAGTGTTCTTTGGGTGTGTTTGTGTGTGTGTCAAGGGTGATATATTAGCATAATATGGCAATCAATGTGCTCAAACAAAGCTTAGTGTTTGTTCAGTTTCCCTCCCTGAGTAAAGTGACAAATAAGTAGAATCACACAACATTTTAAACAATGTTCACACTGGAGCACATAATCTGTGAGGATTAAAATTATGTATGATTTCATTCATCTTTTGTTTTGATGGAAGAAACCACACTGAGCAGTAAATGGCAATTCAAACAACAGATTTTCTGCTGATGATGCTGTATCAAACAATTAACATGAATATTAAATGGGAAAACTTCAGTGGCTGAGGAGGTCTGTGTGACACAATCGAAAGCTGAAGAACAGCTGAATGGGCCTTGTGGTGAGATGGTTTTGCCAACAGCTGCATGTCTTTCCAGAAACTCTGTCAGTTTCACTAGATAATTTGGATTAACAACGTTTTCAATTGAACTATTTTATAGAAAGAGTGTGTAAGAGAATATGGTGTGTGGATTATATAGAGGAAATTGTTCTTTGTTCTGAAAAGAGAACAGATAACCTCAGACATGAATATTGAATCATAAAACAAGGGCAAATAAATCCAACATTTGAATTGCTACATAATTGTTATCTTATGAGAAAAAATCTACTAAAAAGTAAGATACAATTCAAAATGTGTGATATCAGTTTTTGGCTTAAAACTATAGCCTTATCCAGGTCATGTGTTTGCCTTTTCACATCTCCACTGAGTACTAATCTCTCCTTTTCAAACCTTTGCTATAATGTCTGGTCATGGTTAGATGGGCACCATGTTTTGTACAGATTTGAAGTTCGATTCAGGACAGGGATCCATTAATAGCGGTGTCCTCAGATACCTCCTCTATGCATTGTGGCATGGAGCTGCAAAGAGCAGGACTAATGGGACTGCAGCAGACTGGGCTGCGCTGTAGCAGTAAATAGCATTTTATTTATGCTGGGGTGTGAATGTCAAACCACTTTTTATTTATCCCTAACCCTTCTTTGTGTTATCTTCATGTTTGGGAAGGCCAAAGAAGGAGGATGGTACAGTAGCTCATGATTTATTGTTGAGGTGTGAATGTTTATTCCTGAGCTCAATAGATGTAACCTGTGCCTTTGTTTCGAATGGAGATCTAGATGAACCATTTGTACCGCAGCAGCCGTATTCATAAATTACTATTGTTACAGTTAAAGTCATGAGACCCTAATCACAATAAAAACAGCATTCGTTTGAATGCCTAATATGACTTACAGCATATTTACATTTTCTTGACAATGACATCTCTGGGCCATACCAATAATAATTTGTGTTTCTGACGCAGCAAAAGAAACGAGGTTGTGACAAAGCATGTGACTTTGGACGACCACTGTTGGCTTACTGGTTCTTCCCAACAGCCTTGGTTTCTTTTAACTATGACCATAATTATTTGCAGTTTGACACTATGTATGTCAGTAACTTCAAATGACAGTAAAGGGTATATAAATACTACAATCAACAGTCAGCTAGATGTATTGATTTAGTTTCCTTTCAAACAGGGAAATTTATTTGTATTTTTGTTTTAATTTAATGGTTTTACTTGCAGCTGACTCGTAGTATATGGTACAATATGGTTAACGTGTGTATGCATATGCTGAATTTTAAGTCATTATCTTTCATCTGCAATGGTTTTAGAATGCACTGACAACCAGTGTAATTCTGTGGGTTGTTTTGGAAGACAGTGACAACAACCTATTTTGTCTCTTTTGATTATAAGAACCTGTTACTGATGTTTTGATCAGTAAAATTTGTATGCAATGGATTGTGGCTCATGTCTGGGAAAGAAAGGGATTTGGCTGCTTTCCTTTTATTTCCATCTGTCCTTCCAGGCAGTCACACAGCCTATCCAAACAATATTATCATCATCTCAACTATGTGTCACACACAGAGACATACAACATGATCCCAGCTCAGAAGAAGAGTGGGAATCACGGCTTAGTATGAAACCACAACAGTCATCTCTCTCTCTCACTCAATGTTGACTATTCACTGCCAATGACACCAACCCTCTACTTTGAAATGTGGTGTGACAATACACCATGGCTACTTTGACAAATGCACGTCCCACCGTGTGTTCGCGTCCACAAGTGTGTGTGTGTGTTGACCGAGTCCTTGTTTGCCCAAACGGCACCTTGCATCAGGTGAAGTTATGAATCTCCCTGTGTGTGCACTGTGTGTGTGTGTGCGTGTGTGTGTGCATGTGTGTGTGTGTGTGTGTGTGTGTCCACGCTGTGACAGATGTGGGTAGCTGTATGCTTGGTCTCTGGGAGGAGGTGAGGAATATCACGGCACTCCTCCAAACTGCCTGCTCTCCTGCTCAGCTCAGATCCTGCCGTTGTTTATATGATCGGACTCTTGGAGACAAGGTGACGTCATCAATAATATTTTCTTACAGAGCTTCTTTATCATTCAGGCTACAGTTTGTCTGCGAATGTGTAACATTGTGAAGTCACTGCAATATCAGGCCTCTTACGCACAACTGAGTCCATATCACCGGTCTGTGAGTGGCTTGTTTGTATTTGTTGTGGAGACCACGCTTTAGTGAAAATTCAGGGATTTTTTTTTTTCCCCACACAAGGATCAAGTGAACTGAGAGGGTTGTGGTCGCATTTCTCCAGCACATCAGTTTCATTTGTTTTCAAATGCTTGTCTGTGTCTTATTTGTCTCCTGTCTTTTCCATCCGGGGGTGTGAAGGCTTAGAAAAATAGGTGAACTAACCAATGATGAAGCCATGGCTGAGATGAAAGCCTGAGAAACAGAGAAACTGTGAAAGCTGTTTCAAGGTTCAGCTGTATTGTCATTATGCAATGCAGGGTGGCATAATGAAGTACAGTAGTCCCTCCTCCATGCCACACACATTATACAATATGTTCTGTGTAAATTGACGTCAAGACAAACCCTGCAGGCTTTGTTTGACTGTCTGTTTGACAGGATGTCAGTAAATACATACAAGTGACAAATAATGATGGTATTAGAACTTTTATGATCTAGCGTGAGTCTGGCTGCCATCAATGTGTCTAATGTCCATGTATCGTCAGTCTAATGTTTTGGTCCACACTAAATTATCTTGGCAATTATTAAATGCCATGAAATGTATTACACTTATTCATGACTCCAGTAGTTTGAATCCTAATTTTTAATGTTTTTTTTTTTTTTTTTTTTACTATGAAACATTTTACTGGTACAACATTCATGGCAAGTATTGTATAACTGATAATGAATTGCTGTCTAGGCAGCTGTATAGTGATGTTAATGCTAAATACAGTATATTATGTGCTACCATACAATAGAACTGTATGTCTGTGTGCTAAATGTCAGCATGTTAATGTCGGCAAAGTGTACATGTGTACATGCTATATGCCTGTTAGTATGCTAAATGTTAGCATCCAGTGGTACTTAAATTAAATTGTTCAAATATTTGCTTTATTTTGGCAAGTGAGATGAAATGTAGGATACTCTTATGAGAGCAGGTCAGTTGTTCCAAGCATTCTGGAGAGCTCACCACAGTTTGTCTGTGGATTTAGTCTGTCTTTTGTCTTTTCATGTAATCCTAGACTGACTCAGAGATGTTGAGATCAGGGGCTCTGCAGGCGCCATGCCACCTGTTGTAGGATTCTCTTGTCTTCTTGTTGCAGAAGCGAGCTCATTGTGACTCTGGGTTTATGTTTGATTTGTTGTCGTGCTGCAGGATTATTCAGGTTTTCCACTGATTAATCAACTCTGCTAAACATCATTAACGTCAGCACAAAGTGGAAAACCCATCTAAAGATGATCGTGCTCAGCATTTTACCAGAGGTTCAGGCAAGAGAGAAATGGTAACAATTCAAAACTGAAAAATAAAGATAATTGCACATGCATTTATCTAAGGATAATGTATTTTCTAATTTAGTCAAATTATTTCAATGTTTTAGATTAATCCATATACAGTTTAGTTTTTGTGTAGATATATTGCTCATGTATTTATTCCAGGCAGTGATTTACAATCATCAGTCTTGGACATCTCAGCCAGTGTCTGATCTCTTTCTTGTGTCTTTTCTTTGTAGTGGATGATTGGTGAGTTGGCTGCTCCTCAGGGCATCAGAGTGAGGTGGGGGGAGGGATGTATATGCTTATTTGTACAGTGGAAATTCGTTGCATAAGAGCTGACATGGCAGTGCCGTACTATACTCTTTGTCTATTGGACCTTTCTGTTGGTTCAACTCAAATGAGTCATTTTGGGTTATGTTTGCTTTGGTTTTATTGATTTTGATATTTCATAACATCATTTTCTTAATAACTGGCTGACAGTTTGAGAGTGTGAAACTGTATTTACCTTGTTTGCCAGAGTTGCTTGTTATGTCACCTCAGTTGGAAGCATCCGTTTGCTATGATCTCTTGTGTTTTGATATAAATTAACACAGTGCAAATATGAGGGAAAGGATTCTCTCCTTACGTATATATGAATTTATATGTTAGTCTGGTGTTACATAACCTCATAAGCCCCAGGGTGTTGGAAAGTGTGGTAGCTGTAGCTTCCAGTAATAACAGTGTAAAGTGTCAAATGATGTATTAAACATAAATGCTAATGCAGTGTTAATATAGACTTTTTTCTTTCTATATATCCCATTAGGTTTTAAATGAATTATTCTAACCTAACTGGTATTATTCATTCTAAGTGTACTGCCATAATGTAATTTAAAATATTCCCTGGTTAGATTTTAAACCTCAACCTCCACCCTGTCAGTTTCATTTTTATCCAAATTAATTTTTTTTTTACATAATGTGGTTTTTCTTTCTTAGTCCTGCTTATATTGTTGCCATGTTTGCTCAGTACAGTGCTATCATTACCGAATGAAACCCTAGTTGTAATAAACTGAATTTTTCCTTTAACCAATGTAGTATCTCCACATCTGCCTTTATTATGCATGTTGCTACAAACAGGGCTGTATTTGTGTGTGCCAACATTCATATTGTCTCAGCTGATGGCCAGGTCTTGTCCAGCGTCAGGTCACATTTCACCATCCCCCTGCCCTCAAACTCTCAAGTGTCAGTCAAGTGCACTAACAGGGTTAGAAAGGGTTGGGGTTTTCCATACAGACTAACTGACATCTTGACAGTTTCAAAATAGCTGGCACATCTGCTGGTATCATACTGAACAACAAGAGGGAATTTATTTCCAAAAAGTGACCTCAACTAATCTCTTTGTATCTATCGATCTCTGGAGAACATTTAAAAGTTACGCATAAGCTTCTATTGTGGTAGTGGTGAGTTCATGGTTTAATTGAAAGTAATCTCAGTGCTGAAATGTGGCCAGAAATAAAAGGCATGGCCCCTGCTTTACAAGTCTCCAGGGTCATAAACAAGCTGCAGTGCCAAGTATTTACCCTACTCAAAGATCTTTATACCCGCTGGCACAGCCTCCTGGGGCTCACAGCCAGGGAAGATCCAGAGCAGAGGTTTAAGAAAAGACCCACTTGCTTAACCGGAGGTATATGTCTGTATGTACTTATTTAGGTAAAAGCCTGGTGATATTAAACTTTAACTGTACTGTCATTTTCCTTGTTGGTTCCTTAGCAGTCATCTGCTTACTCAGAATGAGCTTTATTGCCAAGTGAGTGTGCACACACACACACACAAGGAATTTGTTTTGGTACGGGGGGGGGGGGGGGGGGGGGGGGGGTACTCCAGTGCAAACAGACATAAATACAAATGCTACAAAGGGTCAAACAGTAAACATAAATGCTACAGAAATGCTACAAAAAACTAAAAGACTAAGAGAAAAATGCACAGATAACCTGAGAAACAGGATGAAAGGGGAACTAATTGGTGTGCAAAGAGCAAGAAGGTGCAAGTGTCATAGTGCAGGTGGTGGAAGGGAATGGTGGAGAGCTACGAGTTTAAGAGTTGGATGGCCTGAGGGAAGAAGCTTCCTTTGTGCCGGGCTGTCTTGATGTTTGGAGCTCTGAAGCGCCGGCCAGACGGTAAGAGCTGGAAGAGGTGGTGACTCGGGTGGGTGGCATCCAGAGTGATTTTCCGAGCTCTTTTTCTCACTCTGGAGGTGAACAGGACTTGGAGGGTGGGTAGGGTAACACCGATGATCTTCTCAGCGGTCCGGACTGTCCTCTGAAGTCTTCGGATGTCTGATTTAGAGGCAGAACTAAACCAGACAGTGATGGAGGAGCACAGGACCGACTCGATGACCGCTGAGTAGAACTGGGTCAGCAGCGTCTGTGGAAGGTTGAACTTCTTCAGCTGGCGCAGGAAGTACAACCTCTGCTGGGCCTTCTTCGTGATGGAGTCGATGTGGAAGTTCCACTTCAGGTCCTGAGAGATGGTGGTGCCCAGGAACCTGAATGACTCCACTAGTGCCACATTGCTGTTCATAATGGTGAGAGGGGGGTGGGTGGGGGCATTTCTCCTGAAGTCCACAACCATCTCCACTGTTTTGAGCGTGTTTAGCTCCAAGTTGTTGTGACTGCACCAGCGAGCCAGCTGCTCCACCTCCTGTCTGTATGCAGACTCTTCACCGTCCTGGATGAGACCAATGACAGTGGTGTCATCTGCAAACTTCAGGAGTTTCACAGAGGAGTCACAGGAGGTGCAGTCGTTTGTGTAGAGGGAGAAGAGCAGTGGGGAGAGAACACACCCCTGGGGGGCGCCGGTGCTGGTGATGCGGGAGCCAGAAGTAAATTTCCCCATCCTCACTAGCTGTTGCCTATCCGTCAGGAAGCTTGTAATCCACTGACAGGTGGAGTCGGGAACAGAGAGCTGGGAGAGTTTATTCTGGAGGAGTGATGGGATGATGGTGTTGAATGCTGAGCTGAAGTCCACAAACAGAATCCTTACATAAGTCCCTGGTTTGTCCAGATGTTGCAGGATGTAGTGCAGCCCCATATTGACTGCATCATCCACGGACCGATTGGATCGGTAGGCAAACTGCAGGGGGTCCAGGAAGGGTCCAGTGACGTTCTTCAGATGGGCCAACACCAGTCTTTCAAAGGACTTCATGACCACGGATGTCAGAGCCACTGGTCTGTAGTCGTTGAGTCCTGTGATTTTTGGCTTCTTGGGGATGGGAATGATGGTGGAGCGTTTGAAGCATGCAGGGACTTCACACAGCTCCAGTGATCTGTTGAAGATCAGAGAGAAGATGGGAGCCAGCTGGTCAGCACAGGTTCTGAGGCATGATGGTGAAACCCCATCTGGTCCTGGTGCTTTCCTTCTCTTCTGCTTCCTGAAGAGCCGACACACATCGTCCACACTGGTCTGAAGTATCAGAGCGGGGGAGAGGGGGTTGATGGATGGAGGTGTTAATGGTTGCTCTGGAGGACAATCAGAGTGGGTGGGGGGTGATTCAAATCTGCAATAAAACTCATTCAGATCGTTCACCAGCGTTTGATTGCCTATTGAGGAGGAGGATGGAGTCCTATAGTTGGTTATTGTCCTCAGGCCTCTCCACACTGAAGCAGAGTCGTTAGCTGTAAACTGGTTTTCCAGCTTTTTGGAGTAGCTCCTCTTAGCTGCTCTGATCTCCTTATTCAGTGTGTTCCTGGCCTGATTATACAAGACCCGATCACCACTTCTGTAGGCATCTCCTTTGGCTTTACGAAGCTGTCTGAGTTTTCCAGAGAACCATGGTTTGTCGTTGTTGTATGTTAAGAAGGTCCGGGTGGGAATGCACATGTCCTCACAGAAACTGATGTAAGATGTAACAGAGTCCGTGAGTTCATCCAGGTTTGTGGCAGCAGCTTGAAAAACACTCCAGTCAGTGCATTCAAAGCAGGCCTGTAGCTCCTGCTCTGTTTCCCTGGTCCATCTCTTGACAGTTCTCACTACAGGCTTAGCAGATTTAAGCTTTTGCCTGTATGTTGGTATGAGGTGGACCAGACAGTGGTCAGAGAGTCCTAAAGCTGCTCTGGGGACGGCGTGATATGCATCCTTTATTGTGGTGTAGCAGTGGTCCAGAGTATTCCCCTCTCTGGTGGGGCACTTGATGTGCTGCCTGAATTTTGGCAGTTCGTGGCTCAAGTGTGCTTTATTAAAGTCTCCGAGGATGATAAAAACAGAGTCCGGGTGTTGCTGCTCCGTGTTTGCGATCTCCTCAGCCAGCTGATGCAGCGCGTCGCACACGCGCGCTTGCGGGGGAATGTAAACACTGACCAGAACGCACGAGGAAAACTCCCGCGGTGAGTAGAAGGGTTTACAGTTAATGAAAAGTGCTTCCAGGTCAGGACAGCAGATCTTCTTCAACACTGTTGTATCTGTACACCACCTCTCATTGATGTAAAAGCATGTCCCACCACCGCGCGATTTCCCCGTTGCGTCTGAGTTGCGGTCCGCTCTGATCAGCTGGAATCCGGGCAGATGGAGCGCGCTGTCCGGTATGGCTCCATTAAGCCAGGTCTCCGTGAAACACAGAGCAGCAGAGTTCGAAAAGTCCTTGTTTATCCGGATAAGCAGGTGTATTTCGTCCATCTTGTTGGGTAGCGAGCGGAGATTCGCCAGGTGTATGCTGGGCAGCGCTGTCCTGAGGCCACGCTGACGAAGTTTCACCAGCGCACCAGCGCGCTTCCCGCGTTTGCGCTTTCTGAGAAGCGCAGCTGCTCCGCCAGCTAAAACGCTCCACAAAACGTCCGAATGTGCAAAAATTGGAGGAAAAATATCCTGGGAGTGCTGCCGAATGCTTAGCAGTTCAGCCCGAGTGAAACTTAATAAGTTACAGAAACAAAGTGCAGGACAAACTAACAAAAATAACAAAACAACTGGAGAGCTCCAGACCGAGGCAGCCATCCGCGGCGCCATCTTGAACATTGAGATTCAGATGATGATAAAGACAGAAGCTTAAGAGAGTCAATAGAACAGTTTCTCATTTCCGTATGTAAGAAATGTTTTTTAACATTGACATTTAACATGACTTTATATGTTGGGTTTTTTTTTTTTTTTCGTTTCTGAAAGCAAGCTCAAATTTGAATTGTCTGTCTCTGTCTCTGGTAGTTATATCATCCTCACTTGTCACACGATGTAAGTTATTATGTCATTCAAACTCTGGAAAACAATCCTTCCACATCTGGTGTTGATAGCCCACAGTCTGAATCAAACGTCTTCACGTCTAGCAGGTTTGTGACTGGGCCCTATATGGCTAGATGCGACTTAAAACAGGAGCAAAGTGATTTGCTTTTTTTTTTTTTTTTTTTTGGCTGAAACCAGAGAATGGTTATTTTTGAGTGTTATGTGGTTATCAAAATGCCAGTTTAGCAAATTTTCAGTGAAATTCTTGATTATCGAGAACAGTCAGACCTAAATACAGTATATGTATGTGTGTGTTGAAATGTGCAGACAAGCCAATGAAAAGAGTTTATACTAATGACACCAATGTGTGCATCCCTCTACATAAAATCAGTGTCACTTCCCTCTTTCAGTAAAGGAGAAAGACTCTTCACAGAAAGGAGAGGTTTTAACCAATTTCAGTTAGGTTTTCTCCTTCCTTTTTCACAAAAAACCACACACACATATATATATATATACACACACGCATACACTTCATGCTTTTTATTTTTCCTCGAATCAGTTAATGTTTCCAAGGTCTGCACCAAGGTAATATTTTAACAAATCATCCACCACAAGTCTCCAAAAAAGTGTCAAATACAAATACATAACACGTGTTTTTGTTCTGTTTCAACCTGACATGACTCCACTTCAGTTGTTGTTTTGGTTTTTTTGTTTTACTGGAGTCCAATTCCACATCAGGTTTTAGCTGCGGCCTGCCACAGAAAGAGAGAGCAGGTTCAGAAAGCTGGAAGCATGCACTCTGCAAGTATTTGAATTATGCCATTGACGTCAGCACAGTCATAAAGTAGACGGCTGCCCTTCCCCTGAAAGTATTCCCTTGCCAGCAGGCCTGTTCAGCTCAGCGCAGATGGAAACGCTCTCTGCTTCACAGACAGGGCCTTTTGTTTGGTTATTTGGAAGCAAAAATAAAATGAAATTAAAAATCAAATAGCATAAAATAAAACATACCCTATATCACACTCTCTTTATGGAATAAAGCCTATTAAGCTTAACCTTTTAAAAATGAGTTCAATCTTAAAATCCTCCTTTATTATCAGTAAAGAAGCAAAATAGTCAAATCTTTTTTTCTGTTGTTTTCTTTTTTTTGGGCAGTGTTAGGATTCAGATTGCGCGTTAGGTCATGAATGCCACATGCCTAGTTGTTTCTTGGGGGGCGGGCATGTATTTAATCTTGATTCAATCAGGAAGTTTCATTTAGCCCATATGTACAAACACAATGTTGTTCTGCATGCTCATCAACAGCGTTGTGCCAATAGCCTTAATTGGCTCAATTTGATTTTGTTTTGTGGTCTGGGATGCACACATAAACACATTTATGCACACATAAACACACACATGTATACAGACACACTGATTTGCACTGATACAAGCACCGTGCTTAAACATCATAAGGAGGCATGCTTTTTGAGGTCATTCGAGGTTTGTCTCAACTGGGCTTCATGCGTTACTGGAGACGCTGAGTCTTCCTCGCATGCAAGGCCTTCATCACAGAACCCCACTGGTGCCTTTCCTCACCCCACTCATCAAGTCTGCTCCCTTGTCTGGTTTGGCACCGTTACCAGGCCTGCTCACTAAATACGGTCAAGATAATGTTAATAAGACTGTGAAGCTTTTCTTGACATCAGTTCAACAACAGCTGGAAAAATGTTGGGAGCGAAATGATTTCTTGCTTGGCCTTGACAAAATGTTATGCGGACATCAAAGCCAAGAAACAAAAGAAGCATGACACATGAACTGAGCCTTTCTAGTTCCATATCAGTGCACTGAGGTTGTTTACTTCCTCATTATTTGAAATAAGACCTGTAAAAGTGATCCGAGCCCTGGCTTAGAAAGTTTGTGGGAGCTACCACACCTTCTGTATTTTCATGGTGTAAAATAACTGTTGTAGAACTTAACTGCCTTCAAAGCTGATTTATCTCATTTATAACAACAACATCTGGACCCTGTGCACTTTACTTAAATTTAGTGCTATTACTACATATGACTGATCTCTGTATCCATCAGTGTCCAGGATTCAGCACAGACAGTCCCTCTTTGTTGATGTCTCCTTGTACAAAACATTAGAATACTTCTATGTGTGAGAGGGGACTACTGGACTTCCTGCTGTTTGGTTCACAGGATCTTATGATGTATCATGCATCATTTTCTCATGTGTCTAGTGACTCCCAGCCGTGTAGATAGTTTTGGTTTAATTTTCCCAGGTTTTCAGATGTTCATCACTGAGATTTTGATGGAATTTCATTATAATGGATTTGAATTGATTTTTTTTTTTTTTTCATTCTGGACAAAGCCAGACAAATCACTGTTTTCAGTTAAAATTCAGTTTGATTCAACACATGACCACAGCCTTTAGAGCTTTTCCTCTAATTTCATAGAAGCTGAGCTGGATCCAGCAGCAGCTTCATGTTCTAATTATGAAAAGTTTTCCTAAAATTTTTAGACATCTCTCATCATCCCTGACATCAGTTCTGCCCTACAGTGACAGTAAACCTCTGTAATTGTAAACCGTTGGTTAAACGCTAACAAACAAAACAACATCTAGAGCAACCGAAGTTTGGTTAACTGAGGTTCAAGGCTCGTACGATCCATGCTAATCAACCCGAGGGGCAATTGCCAGTGAGCGTGACAATGAGGCCCATTTAGTCCATTCCATACTGTTACTCCCAGTGTGGGAGTTCACCTCAGGTAACACAGACAAAGCCTGGCCTGTTGTTCTATGTCTCTGTGTGCGCGTGTTTGAGTGTATGGAGACTGAGAGTAAGAGAGTGAAACACTGTGGTGAGAAGGAGAGAAATGGGGAAAAAGAAAAGGAAAAGCTTATGACAGCAGGAGTCAAAACAGATGGAGAGTATGAGGGTGAGAGCAGCTTAAGGGAAGGAGAATATTCACTGGTCTGATCAGAGCTGCTGATAAGCCAGACAAACATTTACGTCTAACTGCTTTATCATAGAGAGCAAGCAGGATGCAAAAACAAAACATGTAAGATCTGTATGCCAGGACATGATGATCAGTCAGATAGTCGAGACTACATAGAACTCTGAGATGGATGCCTCAGGCTTCAGGGAACCTACAGGCCCTGTGATATCAGATTATCTCTGAGCTCAGTTCACTTCTCACTTTATGCTCTTCTCACCCCTGACATGTGTAAATAACGCCTATCTCCTCTGCATGAACGATGTGCTTATGTGTGAATCGTGTATGTGTACAAGAAGCAACCGCCATCTAATGTGCAAAGTATGACTTAGTGGAAGAAGTAATGGATATGTTTTTTCTCCAGTTAAGCAATTTAAAACAAAATAATCAGATCAGGGTTCAGATTTGGCAGAATAGGCCTTTTTGTGGCTTACTTATGACATACTGTAGCATGACCTCATTTGGATTGAATTAATACTAGGCACTAAAATATTTGCCAGGCTCTTCTGTAACCAATCATATCATTACTGATGACATTGTAGCCATTACTGAATTATAGAAAGTTGTGTATGAAACTGACATGGTCAATGGATTTTCCAAGATATACTTTATAGAAGCCATAGTCTCCTCTCTCGATCTAAGTTACTGTAATGTATCTGTTTGTGCCAGAGCTGAAGCTATTAATTTGATAAACTGATAGAAATGAAGAAAATCTATTTTAATTGTAGATCAATTAATTTTTCACACAGAAATGACAAAAAGGTTTTGAGTTAATGAGTTATTTGAAATCTTTATTTGTGAATCTACTACAGTATACATTTTTCTGTCTAACTTAAATTAATGGCAGGTCAGTGATTGTGACATCACAGCATTTGGGGAAGAAATTAATACTGTGGGGGAAAAACCCACACACATTAAATTAAAATTACCGACAAGCACATGAAGCAGCATTTTCAAATCGCTCAACCATAAAGTTAAAAGTGTCACATTCAGGATTTTGTGGGCTTATATCCTCACGAACTCCTGTGCTGTCACGAAGAACACATTCCATCTAAAATAAAATTCTCCACCTGGAGTTAGTTTGATTAACACAACAGAGCCTTTGTCTGCTGTTAATCCAATGATTCTGCAAGAGATCTGGTATCAATTCCACTGGCAGTTTTTGCATGCTGCTGCTTTATTGCTTTCCATGTTGTTTTCCCACTGACTTCTTTAGTAAATTAGCCAGGAATGTGTACATGTGCATGTTATCGGGAGGATACTCTGTCCAAGGAAAGAGGAGAGAGCAAGAAAGAACCATGAGGGGGCTAATACACACAAATAGGGGGTACATTTGATCCAGTCAAAGCACTTTTTGCCTGAAGTTTTGTGGTCAGAACGGACTTTATTAGATTTATAAGTGTGAGAAAACAAGCCAGACAGTCTACAGTATATGTCCCCTGTTGCTAACATGACCACAGGCTCACCTGCAAACCTTAAATTCTGAGCCCATAAAAACACACTCAACTTATTTTAGAATACTTTAGAGTAGAGCTTCTCTAAAGCTCAGCAATCTATAATATATGTAATCCATACACAAATGTATAAATTAAAATGATACATGTAATATGCCAATTGGTGAGCTTTTTAGGTGGAGGTGGGCATTCTGTTTGACTAGGCAGGGACAGGCTGGCTGGTTTCCCCTGTTTTCAGTCTTATGCTAAGTTTAATATTTAGCTCCCAGCTTTAGCTCCATATTTATTAATGTAAGATAAGATCACACTTTATTGATCCCATAGCAGGGAAATTCACTTGTTAAAGCAGCTCACAAAAACATGTAACATTTATTGTACAGACATGAGGCTAGAATACATCTACACACATTTCCCAAACTTGGAAGACCAGGCCAAGATTCCCAAACACATTACAATAGCCTACAATTAGCACAACAGCCATTCTAAGCCACATATTATACTCTATACATGTGCTGTATTTAAAATTGTTAGGGATAGGGTTAGGGATAGACATAAGATATCAAACCTCTGAGACAGCATGTACTTCAGTGATTTCTTGTGTAGCTGTGTTACCTTATTACAACATATCAGACACAATCTGTGAGTTATCATCCATCCAGTGCTATTTCTGCAAGGTCACCACATGAAGAAGGCACCAGCGTGTTTTAATGGCACAGCAAATTCACATGCTATGGCTCCACTGAAGCTCTGAGGCAAATGGATGAACCATGGGTAAATACGCCATTGCAACAGAAGGTCCACTCATAATTTCTCTCCTGTCTTGTTTATTATTCACAACCACAGGGTAACAAAATCCTGATACCATCTATTGAGACAGTGTTTGTAACCCACCTCCCTGTAAATCAGATAAACGAACTCTAACGAAACACAGAAACATGATGTCATTTTCTTACTTCTCAGAACCTGACTTACAGAGATTTTTCAATCAAAAAATGCTGCAGGGACACATAACGTGGTTCTACAATCACTAACTCCACCACCACCCTTTTCCCACTTTTCATAATACTTGTCAGTAAAGGATTTTGCAATGTTATGAACTCATAATTCATCTTGTAAAAAGTAAAAAAGCAGCAACAGTCCACTGTCTCATCATACCATCTCTGGTCTTTGTTAGGAAGTGTTATGTAACCACACAGCGGGTTTCAGAGCAACTTGTTCTCTGTTTCTTGTAAAGCAAGAGATGCCTCTAAAGAATGCCTCCCCCCTTCTCCCTGTGTCATTCAGGAACCCGGTACTGTTGCCAGTCGGACCACGTCAAAGTTTGGTTTCTCTTTCTGTGTGTGTGTGCCATCTGTTTGCGCCAATTCACTGGAAATGTGGCACATCATCCTTTAAAAATCTGGATGTTTACATGAAGACTGCTTGGTCAGTAAATTAAAAGCAGAAATCAGTATAGGAGGGGGAAAGAAGAGATTGTCCCCTGCTGATCTGTTATCCTGCGTGTGTGTGTGGATGTGTAACTGCACCATATACAGTAGAATTTGGCTGCTGATAATGTGCAGCAGCCCCCCTGCTCTGTTGCATCTATCGCATCACAGGCAGGAAACTGACTCTGTCCCCATGAGATGTTGACAGATGCAGCTGTCTCACCATGCACACACACACACACACACAAACATACACAGTTTCAGCTCCTCTGCTCTGATGTCCAATGGCTTCACTTGTCCTTAAATAACTTAATTGCACCAACTTTTTATCCATTCATTTTTGTTTGTTTTATTCCAGCAAACTCAGCTATAAGTCTGACTTATTATTAGTCAGTAGTAATGAAGTATGAAACAAGATACCAAATAATGGCTTAGGCATCTTTAAAAACTCAACAAAGCTTTGTAGAACAAATCAATGTAATTATTATTTTTATACTTTGTTTTTAATTGTGGAAGTATTAAGTTTGTCAGTGTAGGAAAAATGTTATATCTCCTTTCCAGTGAGGCTGGATATTCAACCAAGTATCAAACTGAAAGAGAAGCTGACCTCATATCCCTCCTGACCCTTCCTGCCTCTGAAGCCTCTTGGCTTTGCCTCCTTCAGCTGGAAAGTACATGTTTGTATACTTATATGTGAGGGTATTAATTTTTAGTAATAGACATTACAGTTGTGTATATGTGTAGTATACTGGTGTGTATCTGTATGTGTTTTCCTGTCTGTCCCTGTGGGACTGGCACTGTAGGTCTGAGCACTGATGAGAAAGGTCCTTGTGTTGGGCTGGAAGCAATGGAAATCCCCTCTTATGTTGTGGTGCGTGTGTGTGTGTGTGTGTGTGTGTGTGTGTGTGTGTGTGTGTGTTTGCACCTGGTATTATTAACATTGTGGGTACTGAAACCTGATTACACATTTACATTGTGGGGACCTGGTCTTCCTGGTGGACACATATAAATCACTGAATTGAATGGTGATAATCTGGTGTAAGGTTAAGGTTAGAGGGCTAGGCCAGTAGTCATTATGGTTAAGGTTAAGACAAGTCTCTTGGAAAGTAATGTAATATGAAGTCCCCGTGTGTTATGAAAACACACTATTTCCCTTCAGTGCAAGCTGGTTGT
Organism: Mastacembelus armatus; assembly: GCF_900324485.2. Lineage (NCBI taxonomy): Eukaryota > Metazoa > Chordata > Actinopteri > Synbranchiformes > Mastacembelidae > Mastacembelus > Mastacembelus armatus. The sequence goes on along the minus strand of NC_046636.1, from coordinate 6,458,506 downwards.
AGCTAAAATAACTGATTGCAGCAAATGTAAATGCATCTTCTCTAAAACAAGATAAGAAAAACTTTATTATTCCCCGAGGGGAAATTCAGCTAAGACGATGACAACCAAGAACATAAAAATATACGTCTTTGGTAATAATTGGGGAGTTTGTAACTGTAATTCTTATAAACATCTTTTAAAAGCTGAAATATTGTCTGATTTAACATGCATGAGTATAGCAAATAACACACAACAAAGAAGCAAGCTACCTTTTTCTTTAAATCAAAACTGCACAGATTATTTATGCAAACACCTCTCACCTTATCATCAGATTTATAGCTACATTATTGTCTTATGCTCTATGAAATGAAAAATACAAATCTACTTTAGCTGCCTATCCTTTCTTACAGTTTCTTACAATTTCTTATGCTCCAAAACAGTATAAAAAATGCTGGGTCTTGTTGACTGTGAAGTGTGACTTTATAGAAGCTGTAGCTCGGCAACAGAAGTGAGAAATAGCCAAGAGTCAGCATCCATTGTCTCATTGCTTAGCACATAAATCTTTGTGTTTCATTTGACTAGTGGTAAACTAGGTCCAGCAGTGCAGTAAACTCTGGTGGTACTGGTTGTGTTTGCCAGTAAGGCAGAGATCAGATTGAAGTGGTTATACAACCATTATAGTTAAGTGGCTCTGGCACCTACCTAGAGATTAGATTTACTATGTGGGGACCCACAAGAAGTTGGCCTCATGACCATTTTTTGTCCTGACTCATGAAACTAGATTTTAAGGCTCTATACCCATTTTTGTGTAATTTCAGATTAAAATAATAAAAGCGGTTGAGCTCAAACCATCAATCTGGCAATTCATTTTGACCCCAAATGCAGTCTCGCTACCACACATACACACACGTTGATCTGTTGCACAAAGCTATTTAGCTCTTCACTTTTTTAAATAGGACTAATTTTCTGCAAATTCTGGGTAAATCAAGTCTATTTTCAAACTTAAAAAAAAAACACCAAACAAATTATAAACCAAATTATAATCTTTATTTTAGTGAAACTAATTTATATTAGACTTATCTAAGAGCAAGGGGTAGACTGTCTAACACTAGTTTAAAATGTCTCCAGTGTAAACTGTTTTAACATCAAAACTGGTAGAGTCGAGCTGAACGCATGCACCCTCCTTCGCTTACTCTCACTCCCCTTCCCAGAGTGAGGGCAGGCTGTTGGCAGAGTTCCTCTCATGTTTTGGAGAGCAAACAGGCTTGTGTCTTTGATGGTGTGGAGATCAGAGACAGGGACACATTCTACGTGGCCACGTTAAGGTCGCCGCAGTGCACACCCTTCTGCCATGTTGTGCTCTGCAGCTAGGAGACCCGGAGCATACACAATGCAAGCAAAACAGACATTTGTGTGTGTGTGTGTGTGTCTCAGTCCAATCTGACCAGCCATCCCGTCACACACCCCCTTTGCTTTCCAACCTTAATATACAATTGTAGCTGTTATAGTTAAACCACTGGAAAAGTGCTGGAATATTGGTCTGGTGTATCTGGTCATTTTCATTGTGTAAACAATAATAACAATATAAAAATATTTTAAATTGATAATTGTGCTCATTGTACCATAATGGGTTGAAACTGAGAAATATAAAATTACCCAGCACTGTTATCCACCAGTATTTAGCCATGTTTTAAATTAATTTCTTACTTTTGTTACACTCCCATCGCTGTATACTACATTTTTTTGCACAAATGGTGCACTGCAAAAATGAATAGAGCATTTAAATTAACATTTTATTTAAAACTTTGATATTTTTTTCCTAGCAAAAAGGCCAAATAAACTAAAGATTTACTTCCTTTTCGTCTTACCTAAAAAAGTGCAGCACAAGTGATAATTGCACACTAGTATACACACCTCGCTCTTACCAAATGTTAACGGAAATATTGTTCAGTTCTGGTAAAATTAATACCTAAGTTATTTCCTGTAATCTTGTCTGAGGTTAAGCCTATGGCCTATTGCATACACACTGCAACCACATATCTTTTTAGCAGCTGTTATGTGTTTTTGCAGCAGACTAAAACAATTAATGCTCTCACCTCTGTATGGACTCATTAATACATCCTGTACCTTTATCATATGGTGCCCTGCCATAGACCACTAAGGGCCGTTACCAAATGTCTCAGTCATTAGTGAAACAAAGCAATATTACTACTTGTCAAGATCTCTTATATGTCCAATGTGAAATGATTTAATAAGTGTTGTTTATTTATGTGTCATAAAAAGCAGAAAATTATTGGTAGTTAAAGCTTCTGTGTGTGTTCATGAATGTGTGCGTAGATTTGGAGCTTTCTGCTTCCTGTGCGGTACGCAGAGTGAACCTCTGTTTGAGGATGGTTATGGGTGGGTGGGGAGTGTCTGGTTTCCTGATTTCATGTAAATGAGACAAGGGCATAAGATTATTGAGATTGGGGGAGGGTGGTGGGTCATACGAGAAAAGTTAAGTGCGTAACAGAGCAAGCTGACAGCTGTGAGACCCATCAGCTCACCATAGCTACATCTCCTCATGATGAAGGAGTGTTTCAGTTGTGTGTCACCTCTTGCCATTTCCCCTTCGCAGCACAAACAGCAGACACTCCAAGAAGGACCCAAGGATGGAGGTTGCCTGGGAGTGGCTGGGCATTGCTCAGACTCCATGTGCCCCATCTCTTCTGACTGTGTGTCTCTCTGTACTGGCTGCTTGTTGACAGATGAGGCATACCAGAAGCTGGCCATGGAGACAATGGAGGAGTTGGACTGGTGTCTGGACCAGCTGGAAACCATCCAGACCTACCGCTCTGTCAGCGACATGGCCTCCAACAAGGTAGGACAGGCTGCATCTTTGTGTCTGTTTTCTATTTTTAATTTTTAAATCTGTGCCATCGTTAGTGCAGAGTGACACACTGATGATACTGCCTCTACTTTCAACCAGAGAGACTTTTGTCAAGTAATTGATCATTTTTTGCGAACACAGAAAAGGCTCTGTCCTTTGAGGGAGCTCTCTGGGGAATGAGCAGCTGCTTGCAGAACTAATCCCCTCGCCATAATAAACACGTGAAAAACAATATACACAGTCCAGAAATACTGTAGCTGAACTTTGTATGACCTTAGCTCAGTCTATAGTTTTACAAGTCAGAATTTATGAGGTTGATATATTAACAACCACAAACAAAACACACTACCATATTTTACAGAAAAAGGCAGGGACAACCTGGCTCTTGGTCAGGAGACACGCTAGTGTCACACACCAAAGAATATTAAGAGTATTTTAAAGAACTTATTTACAGCAGTAAGTAGTATTGACAACTGTTATAATGGACACCTGTGCGCTTGTACGAATATGACTGGATGTTCGTCCTCAGCTGATTTCCGTCTACATCTAGTTAAAGCCCCTGTAAATTTTGTGGTTTTTCTCTGGCATGTTTCATCTCTAGGTTTGTCATGGCCCACTTTTCATTTTTCCTGTCAAAAAACTTTTCACTGTCTGCTGATTATACTGCTTCTTCTGCGTCACTGGGTGTATGATGTGCACAAAAGTTCAGTTCTTTGTTCTTTCTGCAAGTAAATTCTTATCCATAGTACTCAGTGACAGAGCCCCGTGTTGAGCAATATTCAGCTTTGTATAATTGCTCTTATCACTTGATTGATTGCGCAGCCTTTGTATCTGTACATGTATCTTCATTACTGAATCCAAAATAGGTTTATTTTCAAGTAGGTTTCTGCATCCATGGAATGTACAAAGAGAAAATACATAATTTCTGATGTTTGCACATATTTACAAGTTTGTTTCAGCTCATGTGCTAAGTATATAAATTTAAAGAGAATGAGTGTGCAAATAGAAATGTGCAAGAAAGTTAGTAAAGCGTTAATGTGATGCGTCAGGCAGACTTTCCATGAGGCAGAACAAGTCTGTGTAAGTGGGAGACCTGAGGCCAGCAATATTCAGAAAGAAACTGGCTTGGTTTTCCTGGACGTCATGGAATCAGGCAGGTCAAGGGGCAGTGGCAGATTGCAGCCAGTTGCCTTTTGATGATATGCTGCCACCTTCTTTTGTCCTTCACGGTGGAGGCAGCGTGCCAGATGGTGATGCAGCATATCATGATGGATTCAGTGATCGTAGTGTAGAAGAGAACAGTCGCTGACTGAACAGCTGAACAACTTCACCTGCAGGAAGTTTATCTGTGACTTCTTTGTTAGTGAGCTCATGTTCATTTGAGGTCTTGGATGATTACGGTACCCAAGAAGTGGACACATCACTGTGCCAACTAGGGCAGTGCTGAGCTCTTCCTGAAGTCCTCAAGTGTCTCCGTTGAGCTCAGTATTGCTTTGGCCAAATCAGCTTACCAGATGTTCAGTCTCTCACCTGTAGGAGGACTCATTTCCACCAAAGATGAGCTCAGTGAGGGTCTTGTTACAGTACAGTTGTTAAGCCTCTCTCACCTTCTTGCTAAATCTGTATTTTGATTCTTTTACCTTGTCCTGGTCCCCACACCTGATGGCCAGGATATCAAAGTCTCTTTCTACTCAGCCAGGCTGTTGGTAACATTCCTTAGAAACATCCGAGTCAGTACAGTACAAGGTACAGACTCTCCACAGCTTTGTTCTTCAACTTCTTAGACGTCTTTGTTGCAGGTTTAGAAAGCTCAGCTATTTTTGTTGTAGATCTTATATAACTGAAATGACGTATTAGCCATACACTCCTGCAGAGGGTGACATTTTATATGAGGTTACAGCTTTTTGTTGACTCAAAACTCTCCTAATTGTCTGTGCTTTGGTAATGAAATCCCATAAAACAGTTTGTCAAGTGAGCCAAGAGCAACAGCTTGTTGTTTCTCATAAAAATGGACAACAGGATGCAAAGTATCCCACAGTGGGTCAAACACAATAAACTAAAGAGGAAGCGAGAGAACATTTTTGTGTGTGTGAGGGATTCATATAGACCCGAGGGCACGGTGACACTGTCTTCCTGTCTCCTTCCTGAGCCCCTGCTCGCTCTACACATGACAATAGACCTCCTATCATACCCATTTGGATGGCTAATGGTTGTTTATTTGTCTGATTTCTGTCGTCATCTGGACGCAGATCCAGATGACGACACTGACAGTCAGTTGGACTATCTTCAGTTAGGACATGTGATGACAGCTGAATCACAGAATGAATATTGTTACTCATTTAAATAAATAGACATCTAGACATAGGTAAAAGGCTTTGTGATGACAAGAGCGCAGTATAAACAGTAAACTGAGAGCACAGTACACCAGTGTGTCCCTCACAGCAACGTTTTACTGTATTTATAAATGTGCTAAAGCTGCTGGGTTTTTTTTTTTTTTTATCAACTTTCATTTTTTGGCGTACAGGATGAATCTGACTTGAGACTGTAATTTTACCCTTTTTCGCAATCAGAGAAAAACTGGCAGCATTGAACTGGATGTTACATGCAGGAGCCCCCTGCTTTGAGAAATCCCAAAGTATCCCAACTATGAAATCATTCAGGGATAGTTGTATGGGGATGTTTTCAGAAACTATTGTATTAGACTTCTGCTGACCAGTGTGTGAGATACAGGGGGTTTCGATGGGTCTCGGACCAGTCTGATTATTAGACTGAAACATTTTGACAATATATAAAGCTGAAAGGAGACTTTATAAGAGGGATGTACAAGGAGAAATTGTACATTTTTCTCTTAGTAGCTACCACAAAATCTAATCTTTCAGAATTATGAAAAATCAGATCTGAAATTTTAGGCAGAAATGTGAGTTTTTGTGAAGAGAAGACATGAGCACTCAACGTGCAGCCACAGTGCAGCCTGTCGGGGGGCACGGTGTGCTTGTTGTGCATTATGACCCTCTCTCATCGATGTCACTTTGGCAGGTGGGTGAATGTGTCCTGACACGTAGTCATCTGTGGATAAGATACTGATAAGGAGTTCTCCATCAACATGCCTGTCTAGTATGCACTATGTGTTTACATGTGCAAGAGTGTGTCTGCAGCTGTGTATCCATATTAGCAGCAGGTTAATCCCACGGATATCTAAGCTACCCCCCCCCCCCCGGCCTTGTTTTTACAATAAAACATTATACAGCTGCTGCCCTTCGGTCATGTGGGATCTGGTTTTATTAACAGGAACATGCCAATCAGCCACCGTGATCCTTGACTACTTGTTTTATTTAGGATGGAAAAACGGTTGTTCATGCTCTGGCAAAGTATGAAACATGAGTATAAGGGAGGGGAAATGGAACAGACTGCTGTTGCACCTCCAAGGTAAAGTGCATTGGACTGCCACTGCTGAGGACACTACGTGACCGTCCTCACTGTTATGTATGGCTGATTTAGACAGGTCAAGGCTTGTAAAGTAGGACTATATTCTGTGTCAGGGTTGTCGTGCAATAATGCAAGTAATGATTGACAGAAACATTTTAAAAATCAAAAATTGTTAAAGTCATATATCAAACAACCACTTGCCACTTTCTCAAATGTGAATGACAGCTCTTTTTGTTTTTTTCAGTGCATATTGCCTGAATTGCAATCAGCTTCTCTGGTTCCAGCTTCTAAAATGCAAGGATTTGCTGTTTTTTATTGTTTTTTCTTATCAAATATTATAGGTTTTTGGACTGGTGTCGGACAATAGATTTTAGGCTGCAACTGATTATTTTCATGATAATGGATTATTTCCTGCAATCTTTTTATTAATAAAAAATAAACATAAACATGAAAAATCACCCTCACAATATCCTAGAGCACATAGTGAGATCTGAAAATGTCTTATTTTTGTCCAACCAACAGTCCAGAATTCCAAGAAAAACAGCAAATTTTCACATTTGAGAACCTCAGTACGTAGCAGTTAGGTCGATACATTAATAACAATTCAAAGACTGTTAAAAGACTACTCCTTTGCCTGTGACTGTTATGGTGTTCATCTGCATAGATTTCAACTTTGTGGAAAGAATCGAGCTACATATCTGGCTATCTTTTGTAGTTGAAGTTCAAGAAAATCCACTGTGTTCATCAGAACAGGAAGTGTTCTAGCCAGCAGAACGATCAGTGACAGATCGACAGTGTAAACTTCAGGGCTGTGACTGCTGGCTGCACAAGAAAAGCAAAATGCTAGAGGCGGGACTACCCCCATGAAGGAGTGTGTGTGTGTGTGTGTGTGTGTGTGTGTGAGGCAGAAGTATCTCTCTCCCACACTCACACACGGTCATTGCTCCACATACACAGGCTGTGAGGTAAAGTCAAGTCAGACCTTGCAACCCAAAGTGAGTCACTTGAGCTGTGGCGTTTCCTAGCGTCAGAGAACTGAAGCTTGGTCTTTTTACTCATGCTATAGTCAGACAGAGACAGACACTTTAACGGACGGCAGACCCACTCTGCTCTGCGCGCTACACACAGCAACATGGGAGCCTGCTGCTTTGACAAGAAAGAGAGGAAATTAGGAAAGCTGAATGGTTGGAGAAAGGTAGGTTCTCTTGGAATTTAGGCTGTTAGATATAAACAGTTTGTAATCATTTATATATATATATTTTTTTTTTTTAATGGCCAGTAGAGTTTTCTGTCTTGTGTGGACTTTGAGTGCTGAATTTCTGTGGCTTGCTTAACATGGTGGGAATTTCACATTGTGAAGCAACTTTTCAGGAAACCTTTAGTGTTGTTTAAAGTGGTAGTTTTAAGAGGACTTCAAATATTTCGTAGTGAAGCAGCCGCTGAGTGCCTGTGTGGTTGTCTCCCTTTTAAAAACATGTCATATTTTGCTACTGCAGCTGTAAGGTACCGGTGTATGTTTTTGATTGAGCATACATTTTGTTTTTCTATTATACATTCATACCTACATTTTCAGAGGTTCATGCAGCAAGAAGCAGTTGTACCTTCTTTTGGTATGATGCTCAATTTAACTATCAATGTCAAAGCTTGAAATCAAAGTCAAAGTTATTGTTATATAGAATTAGTGCTTGTATTGTAATGCTGAGACGTATCATCAAGCTTTGACTTCAAGCTCAGAGTTAAATTCAGTGCTGATCATAGCTGGCAGATCTCTCTGCATCTTTGTTACCTTTATAGTATTAGTGCATATAAGTTTGAGGTTATGGGAGTACTTAAACTTTTCACACAGGAGGTTGAGGTCAAAGAAAGTTATGTGCATTTTACAGATGATTAATTGCATTTTTAGAACAATGTCAGTGCAGGGGTTTAGTGTATTTATTGCTCAGAAAACAGGTGACCTGAGAATCATCTTCAGAAAAATGAGCATCTCCTGTAGAGATAGAAGGGCAAACAGTCCTTCTGTCTCTAGAGGAGTCTGGTCATTTGGAAACAAGGAAGGAGGTTAATCCGTAAGCTAAACGACTGTGGATTTAAGTCCCAAGCAAGTGATAAGTTTGGTTGCAACCATAGTAACAATGCCTGGAGACAGAGTTTCTTTCTTTTATGACTGAAGCAAAATGATCTGGCCATCCTGCGAGACAGAGGCTGCTCAGTGGTCAGTTTGTTCACAAAGGAGATGGAGAGTGTCAAGGGACACCTGCTATTACCTCTGTTCAAGTAATACATTGTCCCTGTCTGTACAATTTGAACAGTCATTTCAGTGTTGAATTCTGCAGAAGCAGTTTTACTGATTCTCTGTGTCTTGGGCTTTTAAAGATCTTACTTGGTATAATACTACCAGTGTGGTATTTTACTTAGGGATGCTTTTTGCTTTTGAATCAGCAAGAGCTTAGACAAGTGCGTCTGTGCAGCCTGTTAACAGTTCTCCTCCAGCCAAAAATGGTGTTGCAGACCACATCTGATTCTACTGAGGCCTGAAAAGCCGGGAGTGATGGGAATGATTCATTCAGCTGAGAACCTGCTTGCTTTTCATCTCCTGTTCTAAAAGCTGACCACTCTTTTTCAATAAAGCTTACTGCAAAGGTTCAGAGACACATGAATATGTGGTTTCTCATACAGATACACACTTGCATGTGTTTGTGAGTCAGAGGAAGTGAGAGGTAGCCAGGCTGTTTCTTCGAGTTGCCTATATCTCTACCTCGCATACGCATGGTTCATACGTAGGTAGGTTCCCCGATCTTTACAGTTATGTCACTGTGGGTCTATGCCATAACGCTGATGTTACCATCCTGCGTCATGTATGCTAAAGGAAGAGCGTAGAAAAACCACAACTGTTAAAATAGAATCACTACTAAAGAAATATCATTGCAGAAGTCACAGTCAGCAGTGATGTGGACTGTAAAAATTTCAGAAGTCCTGTCATGGAACTCAATTTACTTACAGGAGTTCAATAAATAAAATGCAAAGCTCAGGTTAAAAAGTGTGACTAAACTCCACCAGTGACATTTTCACCACAAAACATTTCACACATAATTAGAGTCAATTCAAATAAGCTAAAGATGTGCTAATATGATTTGTTTGCATGTTTTGATATTTAGGACAAATGCTTATAAAGTTTAAGCCTCTGGTGAAGTTATGAGCTCTTTCACTGCAGGGTCTCTTAACACTGGTTGCTGTAAAGCAGACTGAGCATAGTGCGCCCACTACTGGTTCAAAGGCGCAACTTCAGTCTGAGCCACATCAGATTAAAATAGCTGATGATTTCAAGTAAAGAATTTACACAGAAAAGAGACAGGACTTGTGATTCTGGCTTTATGTGACATTTAAGGATTCCCAGTACTACCAAGAAAAAACATAACCTAGCCAAGCACACAATGCTCAGAATGATTTATAAAGAAGGAGAATACCCGTCCCATGAATTTCCATCATTATTATTATTGATACTACTGCCAGCCGAAGACAACAATCAGTATAGAAAAAGGAACTATAGTAAATACAGTCTAAATCTAGTGCCCAGTCAGATAATGGAAGCATGTTGTTGTGAGTACACAAGCTCAGTCTCATGTCAGGGAGAGACTCGATGTCTGCTTTCCTGACTACCTGTCTGCCTGGCTGCCCTCCACTGTGAGCTGTCCGATGGAATCACGTCTTAATGGAGGAAGCACAGCTTTGCCCCTCCTTTCCCAAAATGAAATGCCACAGGCTCCATTCACCTTCTCTGCTTCTGTCTCAGCAGCTCTCTGCTGAATCAACCCAATCCCGTGCAAGCAGAGAATGAAAGAGGGATAGGAGAACGTGAGAGTAAAAGGTTAGGAGAGGGAGATATGGAGCTAAAAGAGAGAAAAGGGCATGATAGTAACCCAAGAAAAAGGAAAATTAAAGAGCGGAAAACAGGAAAAGGATAGAAGATAGAAAGTGAATGACCTATGCCTGGGCAAAGGAAGGAGTGATGGGTAAAATGATATGACACAAATATCTAATATACAGTCAGTATGTGAGAAAGTGATACCCGCAGAGTTTTAAGAGGCTAATCTTCCTTTGGTGTCATAATGTTCGTAGGAAGTGAAGAAGCTTCGCTTCTGCCCTGAAAGAACAATAAAATCAGATACTGCCAGTAACACCCTTACACAGAAACATATAGACATGTATGTGACATGTGACATGTCGGCATCAACATTATTAAACTGGAGATAATAGCATTTGTAGGTGTGTGTGTGTGTGTGCGTTCTTGCGCTCAGCCTCTAGGGAAGCATAGATCTTCAACACACTGCAGAAAAACACCCCCTGCTGTTATTTCTGGTTTCCCTATATATTATGCAGTGAGTTATTATATAAAGAGCTGCCTCCTCTCTTTTTCTTTTTTCCCTGTTTTCCTGCATCCCACCTCCCTGCTTCTGGTTCTTTCCCTCAGTGGGAGGATAATCCGGAATCCTCTAGGGAAACTTTGATTTCCCACTCATATTTCTGAACCCGTACACACACAAACACAAATATATTAGACTGGAAGGGGTAACCACAGTTTACTGTACAGTTTCCCATGGATTGGCTTTGTGTCAAGCATTATGGATATTTTCCTATTAGTGAAATGTTGCTGCCATCCTCGAGGGCTTCACCAACAGGAGTCGTGACAGCAGCACAAACTCAAATTTGGCCAGTGCGACTGAGGTAATGGTGTATCCCTGTCAGGTGGCCCAAGCATTGTACACTGCAGCAGTATCAGCACCTGCTTCTAAGGACAGCCCATTGATTCTGCCAGCACAGCAGACAGACAGGAGGATTGATGACCATGTTGGAAAGTGGCAGCTGAGAGAGAAATTGACATGTAAGTGGTAGAGAGTGAGGGAGACACGGAGACGAGGAAGGGGGAGACGGTCTGTGCGTCGACTGATGTGAGTGAAGGCGATGTGTGGTGTGTCCTCGTGACAGCTCAGCAGCTACACCACATGTCTGCCTGGGAAGGGAAGGGGAAAGCCTCTTCTCTCTCCTCTGCTTCCAAAACAGCCATATAGCAACTGCCTGATGCTGTTGCCATGGCGTTGGGATGTTCTGGTAATTGGCGTAGTCACATTTAACAGGCAAAGAGAAGAAACTATGGGTTGATGTCACCTAAATTGGGGAAGGGTGCAATTATCTCCCATATCTTCTCCTTTCTCTCTTATTTTCAAACTCTTTCCATCTTTCCTCACTGTTTGCATCTCACTTGTTAAAAATAGCACTCTACAGACACCCTGACAGCATCTAATATTATTATGGGATGTAGATAATGAACAGGCTTATGAGTTCTCCACAATGTCCGCTGCACTAAGGGGTGTCAGGAGACAACAGAAGACTCAAAAGAGAGAGAAGGGTGGGGGAGAGCAGTGGATGATAATAGAGATAATGGCGATAAAAATACAGTTGCTGTGAATTCACATTCCTCAAAACGTGACCCATCCTTTTTCACAAACCTTCATTGTTTTACTCTAGAGGGGAGGCATAGCTGTACAGCTTAATGACATTCCTTCACAATGGCTGGCTTCATGAAAATGGCTTTTAAGAAAGAATTACATGGGCTGGGAATTGAAGAGGATGGGAGATATCTGTAGTGCTTGTACAGCCAGAAAAAAAAGATAAAAGAAGATGAAAAGTTACTGGAATCCATGTCTGGATATTCCATATCAGTCTCTCAAACACTTTATATATATACACTGTAAAGCTGTAACTAGGGCTCCCCCCATCTCCCCACTATCTGTCAATTCATGTATTCTGGATCAAGCATGTTGCTGGGGCTGGCAGACTACAGCAGGGAAAACAAAGAAATAGAAGAGGGAGGAAACGAAAAAAGGGAGAAACATGGGGAGCGAGTGAAGGAGAGAAGCAGGGTGGGAGGGGAGCAAGCTCTACAGCAGTGAGAGCAGCGAACCAAGACAAATCCAGTGGAGGAACCCCCCCTCCAGTCAGATGAAGGTTGCTGCCTCACTCCCTCCTCCTTCGTCTCCTCCTGCTCCTCCTCTTGTCCCGATTGCTGTTTTTTTCCCCTCCTCCCTTCCTCGGTACTTCTCCATTATTCATCAGCGTGCTGCGAGTCCCCAACTCACAGCTCCAGCTGCTGCTGCCGAGCTACCGAGCTTGCTGGATCTCTTCCCCACCTAGCCTGGCTATAGAGCCTGACTTCTCCTACATCCATCCGAGCACCATTCTATCCTTCCATCCGCAGGCATGGAGACTCAGAGCTGGCCCTTTTCTGCTGCTGAAACAGAGAGTGAGCCATTATCAAGCTGCTCTCTTAGCTACTGAGAAGGGAAACACAGGAGGAGAGAAGAGGGGATTTTTTTGGTCCTTTTTGGCTTTGAAAGAATCCTTTTTGTCTGCCTCAATTTTTTCTATTGGATTACAGTTCTGGCTTTGTGTAGGAACGAGAAAACGGGGTCCAAAATGCCTGAAGCCAATTACCTGCTGTCGGTGTCTTGGGGTTACATTAAGGTGTGTGGCGCTTATATACGTAACTTCTCGGGATACCACTCTCATGTCATTGTACCACTGTGCTGTTGACTCATCACAGGCTATTTCTGAAGAAACCTGGCATTTTGATAATACCACTTGTTTTTGTAAAGGTTTTCAGAATAATGTGCTAGCCTTACATCACCAAATGATATTTCCATGATGTTGAAGGGGGTCTGAGAGGATGGTATTTTGTGGCACAGGCTCCATCTTGTGCCCTCTGCAGAGCTGTGTGTCTGTCTGTATGTCTGATAATGTGCATGTGTGCACGCGCTTGCATCAATCTCTCAAAAACAGCTGCTACTGCAGTACCTGGTTTCTGTGTTTCTGTATCCGTTTCATCCATTTATAACTGTTAATGGTGTAAGAAGTACTTCAACATTACTAAAATGTAGGCAGTTGCAGTTCCTCTTGACATCATTGAAATTCTTTCACACTTACTTAAGAAAAACAGCTAAATAGGCCTCTAAATGTGATTAAGTGTAATAAAACTGTAAACTGGCTGCAGGAGGCGAATTGAAAGGTTTTAAAATGTGATGGCCTCCCCATATACAAATAATCCACACCCTAATTAATTTCTGAGAAAAATAAAATGCCCCTCCAATGATGCTGTAATTATTATAATAATTTTGTGCTGGCGGAGATAAAACAGGGCACTGCTGCATTTTCCATGGAATTTTGTACTTTAACAGGTTTTCTCTCAGTGGAAACTCACAATTTTTTCTCTCCTCCTAACCCGTCCTTCCCTTTCTCTTTTTTTCTCTTGCAGTTTAAGAGAATGTTGAATCGGGAGTTGACGCACCTATCTGAGATGAGTCGGTCTGGGAATCAGGTTTCTGAATTCATCTCCAACACATTCCTCGGTAAATAAAACTATCACGCTTATAAAATTCACCAATTTTAGAATCCCCCTCTAACAATGCAGTCTACAATTATATTCACAAAAAATGCATAGAAAAACAATATAAATTTCCACAAATGTTTAATGTCTAACACAAATACCCACCTCTTTACTTTACTGCAATGTTTTAGTGGAGGCTCAGTCTTTTACATTATGTTCAGCTGTGCAAGTTCCTCTGGCAGGCTTTTTCTGTGGGGGCGTACCATAAAACACTGCGCCATTAAGATTGTCTAGATATTTATGGCACTGGGCTCATAATGGTGATTAAAATTGAACATCCAAAATGTTCAAAATGTATATTTCTCAAACTAAGTAGAAAAATAAAAGGTATTGAGGTGACTGACTATTGTGAAATGACAAATGAGCTTGATAGCCCAAAGTGGATATTTCAACTGTTTTTTGTTTTTTTTTCATGAACTGGATGATGTTAGGGTGGGTTGCACATTTGAGATCTAAGAGTAGATAGTGATTGCTAAATATTTACAGTATGTGTTTGTATCATCTTTAGAAACACTGTTTCTGCTGTTTTGTCACCCACATATAGAAAATGTTTCATAACCCTGGTGCCAAACTATAGAGGAACGTCAGTGTAGGAAAAGAATAACATTAATCAACACTAGAGAGATAATCATCAAATTTTTAGAGATTATATTCAATTAAAAGTTGGCTTTGGTAAATGCAAGTTTTCCATAGATGTATGATGGTAACGATGGCAAATGCCCTGCACCACAGGGAGATGCTCGGGAGATGATTGATAAACACAAAGGATAATACATGCCAGATAGAATGTACGTATACGTAGTTAAGACTATTTATAGAATCTGTTCTTCTGATCGATTGGCATCCTAATCCAGCGTAGAGTTGTCGGCAGTTCCCGCACCACCGGATCATAGAGCGCAAAGGGAGGGAGGGAGTGGGCTGATTGCAGTGAAGGAGAAAATAGAGGCACAGAGGAACCCCCTTTGTTGGCAGTGAGATGAGCTCGGCAGATTGGGTGACTCATCCCCTTCTTAATGCATCGTTGTCAGCAGGAACACCTTGTTGTCCCTGCACCTCTCACTCCCTCTCTTGCTGCTTTGAGAATTCCAGACAGAGAAGACTATCGCCTCCATAAAGAAATCAGGATCACCCTACTGGCCATAGAAAGACAGTGCAAGTAAACAGTAATTAAGATGGGCAAAAATGGCTAACGCAGCACAGCTGCCCTGGTTTGGCCTTAGCTGACCATCAGAACTGTTTAATCCTTTCATCCATTATGATTTGTAGCATGGCAGTAATGCACTTATTCCTGCTTCCTACTATTTTTATAAAAGCATCTATTCAGGACTAAAGGCAGAACATTTTCCTGCCATATGCCTGGATCTGCATGGTTATTTTTAGATAGGTTGCAAATCCCCAACCAGACTATCTGGTTTTTACATGTTTCAGCTGATGGTGGAGCTGGACAACAACAAGGATTGTTTGCCAACTGCATGGTGGCAGCTCGTGTACCTCTTCCCTGCCACAGCTGTTGTTGAAATATTCTGTCATAATTCCCTAGAGCACACCTAGTTTAGGGAATATACTGAGGGGAAATGGTCCTCTAAAAAACCATGCACCTTCCCCACTACATCTGTCTCTCTACAGGAGAGCATATGCAGGAGGATGAAAAGGCCTCAGATGAAACTGAAATAAATGTGGGAGGTGACAGAGGACAAGGAAAGGAGAAGAAATGAACAAAGCCTGAAACAACAGATGTTTACTTCATCTGAGACGTTTCTGGTTTGTTTGCTTTTTTGCGATAAGAATGAAATGCACAAGTGGAAAAACTGAAAAAAAAAAAAACCAAACTAAACTGTTGCAAGCCAAACCACAAATCTGAGACTTAATCTGGAGGAAAACAAAACCCAGGTTCATGATAATTGAGATAAAAACCTCCAGAAATGGTTAATCAGTTCAATCTAATCCACTGTTGAATAGCGTTCACTGTATAATGGCACAAACTAATACACAGACATCGATTTTAAGAATAACACTGCAAACTTCTCTGTTTCACCATCTGAACTCTCTCTATCTCTCTCAACGCAGACAGAGCTCACACAAACACCACACAGCAGTGGTGATGATGGCCTGTAATAAATTAAAGGGCAATATATTGCTCTCCCCCTTGTTTCCCACACAGCACATGTCTGAGAGTGCTTAACTGCCCATTCTCAATTACCACTGGAGGACTGAAGAGAGATCGAGAGACTGGGAGAAAGGCAGAAAAAAATGAGAGATAGAGAGAGAGAGAGAGAGAGAGACAGAGCATGAGAGTTAAAGTGATTATTTGAATTACAGCTGGTAATTGAATAACCTTCCACAGGGGAAGGCTGATAGGCCAGCGATAAGCTGAATCGAGGCTTGACAGATGAGTGCGCAGCTCATATACATGCCGATAACCAGTCCCTGCAAGATTTATTCAGTTCTTCTACAGCAAAACACAAAGGGTCTTTGTTGTTGCCAGAAAGCGGTAATGTTTTCTCTGTGTATTTTTAGACAAAGTGTGAAGACTGACAAAATAATTATAAATAATTTGCTCTGTTTGTGGCAAGACCAAATGTACTCCTATAAATGAAATAAGCCAACCACTAAAATCATACCCTGTACTTAGTGTTTTGATAAAACTGTAAAAGATGCAGCAGTGTATTGAATGACCGACTTCATAGGCAGCTCTGTCTGTCAATGGACTGACCTATAAGAGTGAAAAGAGCAGGAGATGAGATGTGAGCCACCTGCTGATAGATGGGGGTGGGGGTGGCTGTGGGGGTACTGTGAAGGAGACAGAGAGAGGGCGAGAGAGACGAATGAACAGTGGGAGCTCGGAGAGATTGCAGTTGGAGGACAGGGAGCATGAATGAACAAATGAATGGAACTGCAGATGATCCCCTCAGGAACTAACCTGCTCCAGGTGTTTCTATAGGGAACCTGGGTGGCTCAGGTTTCCCCATTCAGCTTTTATAGAAAGGCATATTACAACATATGCAAGTTGTATGAGGTTAAACAGGAATTTTATCGACTTCTTCCTCACAGCACATCTCTGTTTTTCTCCTCCCTCAGATAAACAGAACGAGGTGGAGATCCCATCGCCGACGTCCAAGATACGAGAAAAGAAGAAGCAGCAGAAGCAGCAGCTGATGACACAGATCAGTGGGGTCAAGAAGGTCTCCCATGGGCCTTCGCTCTCCAGCAGCAGCATTGCCCGCTTTGGTGTCAAGACAGATAAGGAAGAGCTGCTCTCCAAGGAGCTGGAGGATCTGAACAAGTGGGGCCTCAACATATTTACTGTTTCAGAGTACTCCAACAACCGACCTCTTACCTGCATCATGTATGCCATCTTCCAGGTATGGAGTGTCCTACTTTTATCAGTTTTATAGAACACCATGCAGAACAAAATCTGTTGTGTGTTCACTGTAATGATCCACACTTATTCTGTACTATAATATCTTACTTTATTAGGAGCGAGACCTGTTGAAGACATTTAAGATTCCAGTGGACACATTTGTGGCCTACATGATGACATTGGAAGATCACTACCATTCAGATGTGGCCTACCATAATAGTCTGCATGCTGCTGACGTAGCCCAGTCCACACACATCCTCCTCTCAACTCCAGCCCTGGATGTAAGTCATAACATAACGTGAAGCATTTCGCTTTAGACAACTGGCTTTAAAAAGCTCAGCTTTTCACTGAATCATCTTTTCCCTTCTCTGCACTGGCTTACTTTGCTCCAACACTCATCCATCCATTCACTGTTTGGAATGGGTGGATGAATGCATCCATCTTTACTGTGTGCGTTTTCTCATAGCTCTCCTGAAATCGGAGTAGCTGGTTAGAGGTCACCAGACGGGTCTGAATGCCTCAGTCGTTAGAACATAAATTAATCTTCTTGATCCTCTAACGTTTACTTATCGCTGCCAGCAGCCCCAGTATTATACTCTGTGGTTTTTAACAGGCAGCCAGATAGTTTGCCTGCCATTTGGCTGAGGAAACATTTTAAAATAATGCTTCTCTGGCCTTGTGTTAACTGGAACTGCTGTTTTCCTAAGTCAAAACATGACAAACAACTATATTTCTTAAGGATAAAAATAAGTTTTCTTAATTGCAAGGATTTCATGGATAACCCTGGGTCTGTTATCGCTCCCTCACACAATGTTCTTAGAATCAGTAGTTACTGGGCATGGATTAGCGGTGTTTTTGTGATATTTTTTATCTTCAGAAAGTGTTCTTATTTTGCTTCTCATTTCTTTTCAGGCGGTCTTCACAGATCTTGAGATCCTGGCTGCCATCTTTGCTGCAGCTATCCATGATGTCGACCATCCTGGAGTATCAAATCAATTCCTAATCAATACCAGTAAGTCAAAATATTGCTTTGCATGGCACCAAATCAAACAGAAGCAACTGTGACAAAGACTGAAATATGAAATCTTGTTTTTATCTCTGCCTAGACTCTGAGCTGGCACTGATGTACAACGATGAGTCTGTGCTGGAGAACCATCACTTAGCTGTGGGGTTCAAGCTACTACAGGAAGACAACTGTGATATCTTCCAGAACCTCACTAAGAAGCAGAGACAGTCCCTACGCAAGATGGTCATCGATATGGTAAGACTTCCTGATTCATACTTTGTTCTGTGATCGTCTAAATTTAAAAACATAGTCTATCCAAATTGCTCTGACAGTAAGGATGTGGTTTTTTCTCTCTTTTGCACAGGTTTTGGCCACCGACATGTCGAAGCACATGAGTCTGCTAGCTGACCTGAAGACTATGGTGGAGACTAAGAAGGTGACGAGCTCTGGAGTGCTACTGCTGGACAATTATACTGACAGGATACAGGTGGGTGTTTGTTTTTACAGGACAACTTATTAACATGTATCACACAATAATATTCAAACACATAACTCAGATTACGAACATTATGTACACTTGTCACTGTACACACTGTAAGCCCTCAGCTTCTCTTGTACCTGCTTTTAATAGCTCTAATCAATAGCCAGTGTTGGTAGAGTTACTCAGCTAATGATCATTAGCCTGCCTCCTACATAGCTGATCTCTGCTCCCACTGTCCTTCCATTTCTGACGCCATCCATCTTCTTTTTATCCTTAAATGCTCTCTCCACAATTCCCTAATGGTCTGTTGGGGACTTCTTTATTGGTTTGTTGTGTAGATGACCTCCTTTCATACCAAGCATTGAAATGTCTGTTCTGCAAGAAATGTTTTTTTTTTGGCAATCTGTATTATTGATTTGTACAATTTTTTACTAATTTCTTAATTAACACTAAAAAATTCTAAGAAATGAATACAGGGTTGTAGATGCTTTTAATGTGTAAAGTTTTACTAAATTGCCCTTCTATTATTTCCAGGTGCTGCGTAACATGGTCCACTGTGCTGACCTGAGCAACCCCACTAAGTCCTTGGAACTGTATCGTCAGTGGACTGATCGGATAATGGAGGAGTTCTTCCACCAGGGAGACAGAGAGAGGGAAAGGGGGATGGAGATCAGCCCTATGTGTGATAAACACACAGCCTCTGTGGAGAAGAGCCAGGTAGGCAACAAAGGACACAAACTGAATTATGCACAAATTCTCATATATGCATCAAAGCTTCAGATGAAACTCACTAAATCATTTGCCCCTTTCAGGTGGGTTTCATCGACTATATCGTGCACCCTCTGTGGGAGACATGGGCTGATCTGGTCCATCCAGATGCCCAGGACATTCTGGACACACTGGAGGACAACAGGAACTGGTACCAGAGCATGATTCCTCAGAGTCCCTCCCCACCCTTCTATGACCAAGGCACACATGGACACAGCGGAGGCACTGGAGGGCAGGGAGGCGGCGAGAAATTTCAGTTTGAGCTGACCTTGGAGGAGGAGGACTTGGACGGAATAGAGAAAGATGTTGAAGGGGAGGAGGAAGAGGAGGAGGAAGAGTTAGAAGAGGAGGAGGAGGATAGTCTAGGAGATTCTCGATCTCCACCTCTGGACTATTTGGATGGTCAAGAGCAGGAGGATAGTGGCATGATGGAGCCCACAACGGCAATAGAGATCGTGACACATGAGGCATCACCCACAGACACATAGGGCTTCCATCATCAGGCTCCTGCGATGATTTGAAAGTTTTTAGAATAAGAAGAGGGGAAATCCTCTTGCAGCTGTGCTTTTTAATAAGCCCACAGAAGCAAGGGCTAAATTTTGGCCCGCACAGGGGTGTGTTGCACTTGGGTGTTTGAAGCCAGACACAGTCGGACAGTTTCAGTGAAGCGGCTTCAGAGTTCTCAGGAAATAATTACTGCGAACATTTTAGTCTTGATGAACAGGAGAGACTGAGGGTGGAACTTGAAGGATTTGGGCCAGTTTGAGAAATCGTTGCTTTTCTTTTCTGGACTGGCATTATATGGACATTGACACTACTGAGAGAAGTTTTGTACCTTAAGACTTTTTTACAGATATGATCTAGAAGTAGCATAGAGTAAGATCTACTGATGGAGACACATTTGTATAGCAAGAGAAAGTGTTTACTTTTCCTGTACCATTTGTCAAAGGACTTTTGTGTGCCTTTTTTTACTATTGTCTTTATAATAGTTTTTTATTTATTGAACACTCTAGTATGTATGTGAAATGTTTTTTTCTTATCTGAAAGAGCAAATTGTTTTTGTATGTTAAAAAGAGAAGTCTTCCATGTATTGGGCAATAGAGAAATCCAAACAAACTTCGACAAACAACTTTTGGACAAACGCATTTAAAGAGGGAAACGTGAACATCCAACATTGTATGCACATCTCATTTCTCAGTCTGAGCACAATATTTTTGATGTGGAATTCAAACGCTTATGTTCACTCATGGTTTGTGTGTTACGGTTGGTTTGTTGCTTTCTATTACAAATGTCGATGAATGTCACAGTCACATTGGGATGATACATCACTCATTTTTAATACTGCATCAGTTTCACATCTGCTTTTCCTTTGAGTAGTCTGCAGACCATTGGGGCTTCCTACTTATTCACACCGAAACTTGACTTTTAATGAAAAATACATTATAAGGACATGGAGTCCTTTCCTTGCAACTGTATAGTCAGGCATTCCTGCTAGATTTTGAGTGCAAAATCATTGGGATTTTTGATTTATGTGATTTTTGTCTTGTCATTTTTGCAGCTTTTGTTGTGTGATGTGAACTTGAGGTTAGCTCAGTTCAAACCTCTACCAGAAAAAAATAAGCAGAGAAACAAAAGCACTAAAAACAAACAGCTCGTGACAGTGAGCTGCTGAGATCTATTATCAAGTCAGAAATTATATCTGCCAAGGACAAAATGCACAACAGTGGTGAATCTATCTTTAGCCCACAGGTATGCTGCAGTCTTAATAACCCTGTTAGCTGGAACTGGTCCTGACACCAGGACCTGTCTGATGTAATGCCCCCCTAACCCTCTGCAATCAGTCCCAGACCAGATGATTGAAGGTGCTCTTGCAGCTGCCTGTCTGAAAGGCATCACAGAGCCTCATCAGCATCACTATTGACATGGTTTACAAACCCCTCTCCACAGACACCACCCCAAAACAATCAGGCCGGCTATTTCTTTCTTGTACTAAAAATTTCTCAAGTGCTTCTTCTGCTCATTGACGTCAATTGAATTGTCCCTCTCCCTCTCCACTGTATAAGGTTTCCAGGACAGTTGGGTTATTAGGACTTAGTATAGATGAGGTAGCTGGATTCAACATGTCAGACTGTTCCCCTTTGAAATGATTAGGTGCTGTAGTTTTAAAAACCAACCAAAAATGTCTCTTTTTTTGTTTGTTTTCTTTTGTTTATGAAGTGGAGGATGGTTTGAAAAATGGTTTGCAGACCTCACATTTCTACCCCTGTGGCTTCCACGTTTTTATAGATGTTCTAGTTGCATCTGTAATCCCATCTCACCTTTTTCCATGGTGGTTTACTGATATACTCTAAGGTACTTCATCTAGTTTCACTTCAGCATGCTTAAGTGGCAACCGTTTGTATGTATGGGAGGTTTTGTATGCCTTTGTGTTTCTGTATGTGTGTTTGGATGTATTGACTTTGTCATCAGGCCTCACCCCCATCACTCCACACCTTTGTCTCTACTGTTTGTCGCTAGGAGCTCAAGTTGGTCCTTTTTGCTGTTTATAACAGTGTGTATTTATTCTATACTTTAAGCTTGTAAATAAGAAATACTGGTTCAGTGTAAAATCTATTTTAATTTATATGCACTTGCATTACCTGGAAGTGGTGGTGTCTAATGTGTAGAAGACTCTGGATTAGAGTCTTTTTATATATGTATTATATATTGTTTTGATATATATAAATATATCTAAGTATATATATTCGCACAATGTTTTGAGTGCTCAGCAAAGCAGCAGCTAAAGAGATGTGTTGTTGTCATATGAGAACTTTGTAACTTCAAAACAGCCTTTTTATGTTTACCCAAAACTTCAAATTGTCTTTTAATGTAATGCCACAGACAAGAAATGAAAGACTTTATATTATGCATGAATATTAAACCAAAAATGCTCACCTTGGAATCATCTTAATTACACTCATTTTTAATTTTAGCTTAGTTCCAGTTCTTATAATTAGCCTGAATTTTAGAAAGAACTGTCAATGCTTTTATTTGATTCTTGTTTTGTTGATCATTTTGAATCAGCTGAGTTTTTGAAGGTACAAGGTTTCCATTTGGCAGCATCAATTTGGTAACCCAGAGGCAACATGAGAACATGTTAAATCGCATAAGCTTGGATATAGGATACAAGCAAGCTAGCTAAAGTATACAGAAGCTTAGACAATGCTTGAATCAAAGTGCACAAGCAGCTTATTTTATCTCATCATAAGCTTCTCCATCCAGCATTTGAATGCAGATTGCTGATATGAGGCCAGACGCAGGTTCGAACTGACAAAAACACAGCGATTGTCTCCTTTTACACTTAACGCACTTCATGTTAAAGTAGATAAGATGGGTAGAGTATTGGTAGCATGCTACAATACACCCGCCACTGACGTGAATCGTTCTGATCTAACAACAAAACATGATCTTATGTAACTGATTGTGCTAATGTGTGAACTCTTTCTGACCAAACTTGTTAGCAGTTTTAAAATTCAAATTTGTATTAACAATGTTTTATCTATGTTCAAGCTTTTTTGGTCCTAGTTGTGTCCAAATGTTAGCCAGATTTAGCACTATCTGCATGAGAGATGGGATTTTTTTTTTTAATTGTCAATAATATGTTCAAGTACACCATTTGTTGCAGGTGGGTTATTAAATGTTTCACACAATGTATGGTATTATATTGTATATTGTGTCCAGAAATAAATCTCAAATACTTTTTCTATGAAGTGATTAAAAGCAAAGCATGAATATATTCCTGGCTCTGCTGCATTTTTTCCCCCTCATACCCTGGTTTTGTGAACAACAAACTAGGTCACAGTCATGCTTCTGTTGGGCATTCTCATGTTTACCATGTATCATTAGGCTGAATCCCAATAACACTCTAAAATAACTTTGAGTATGGAAAACAGTACCAGTCTAGAATCCCAGCTAGTGTGCTGTGCTGCTCCTGCCATTCAAACAGACCAAAAGCCAAAAATTGTGAATTTACAAGAATATAAAACAAAGAAAGCAGCAACATGTCAAATAATTTTCTCATTTCATTAACGTATCTGCACTAAACAGATGTGTGTTACAGCTTTCTAATGGAAATTCTGATTTAGTGGAACACTATTTGACAAAAACAGTGATACCAATCAAAAGTCTCAGAAAGTGGTTTGAAATTGTGGTTCCCACAGTTTGTCAACCACAATCTGACTAAAAATATAAAACAATAATAAAGCCACTAAAGGCTAGCAGTCCCTGGGCTGTGCTGAGGGAAAAAATGTAAACCTCCGACCTCAGGACACGGCTGGAAATTATATTTTGGTGTGTATTAGTTTATCTGTGCTATGTTACGCTTCATTCTCTTTGATGTCACAGCATTAGCTGCATCATCACAGAGGCTTGGCTCTAATATGCTGAGACAGGAACACAGTGTGACACAGACTCAGCACCATGGCCCACACACAATCTGACAGGCCTGTCCTGATGTGACATAAGGCCCTCTCTCTCTGACACAAACACGTACACATGCACGCACACACACACACAGGGAAATGGTTTTTACATGAGTAGAAATATATGTAAACACACCAGAGATAATGTACAAGTACTCTTCCCAACATGATCGGTAGATGATCTTGTTTTAGATAATATCAGTCATGATACTAAGATCAAAAAGTATTAATTCTGTCATAACATATTTAATTATGTTATTTTGTTATAAGGCTGCCAGCTGAGAGAATTATCCTTTTAAGTCCTGGCAGCTTGTTAGTTAGCATAAAATCTGAAAAACCTATTTAACCTACTTCAGCAAAATGTGGCAAAAACTTTGCGCTTCATGCTCTGTTTATATGTGGAGCAAACACTGTAGCACCACCACATGGCCACTTATGGAGCACTTCACATTTTGGTTCCTGAATAGTGAAGTGCTGAAAATTATTACTTTTTGCAGTAATAAACACTCTTATTCTTGATATACATGAATTGGCCAAAAAAAAAAAAAAAAAAAAATTAGTTTTCGGATATTCCAAAAGCTTTTCCTTAGTGCAGTGTGCTATTAACAGCCATCAATTTTAAATAAGCCACTTTAAACAAAAAACAGGTGGGCATTAGCTATTGAGCAATCTGGTAAAATTGTTATTTAAAAAAATTACTATCTTCAATTAAAATACCAGTTTATTGGCGCTGTACAACATGGGTAGAATACATTCTAGTTCCAAGTTCAATCATCAACTTGTTTCCTGTTTTTTTGCCTTACCTCCTGTGGTGACTCCTTATTAACATTCCCTGGAAAGGATGTTGTTACAGTGGTTTACTGCCACATTATTAAATTTGTTTATTTAACACATGGGACCAGGGAGAGAAGGCAAAAAGTGCCGATAAACAATATTTCCAGGAATGTGGCATTAGTCTGTAATTTCTGTAATTTTCCACAAATGACTGAATTGACTGGAGGGTTTACTCTAACACACTCCTGGAAACTTCTCATGAAACGCAACGTTATGTGATTTGTGATTTGGCTTTTTATTGTATTTACTGCAACAACTTCCAGCTTTAAAAACATAACTTGACCCGAATAGCCTGGTGATCACAGGTGTTAGTCTTGTATTCAACACTGCTTTTCAAAACTAGACTTATGAATTGGTCACCATCCTTAAAAAACTAGCTAATTTCCACCCATCACCCTACATAGCCAATTTCATAGTGATTCATGAGCTCTGAGGTTTTCTGCTCTTGTATCCACTCCACCTTGCTTTAAATATATAATCATGAGTGAATTATATCACCAAGGTGTCAGCTTATTCCTCATCTTTGTGTCCCTCTCATTCCCTAGTTTAATCTTTCTGCCATTATCCTTGTTTTTTCATATCCATACCTCCTGCCCTCAAAAATGTTCCAATCTCCTCTCATTATCCCCACCTCTCTGTCCCACTCTGCTATTTTCCACTCGTCTTGCCTCTGACATAACCTAGTAAAGCAAGTCATGTGATTTGATGAAGCTACTTGCGTAGATATGACGAAAGAAAGACTGAATGACATATAGGACAGAAGGCCTCCCCTGTCACTCCTTTACAAAGGCATGCAGGTCCACAGAGATTTACAAAGTTAGCTATTAAAGCCAAAATTAGAGCAAAGCTTTTTCCACCAGTGGAGGTAGATTACATCATTTAACTTCTCCTCTGTGTGGTACACAGGAGAGGATGAGGGATGTTTTCTGTCCAGAAAAGGAAATGGTTAGCTTGGGAGATAATAGGGAATTGGCTGAATGTTTAAAAATAAAAGTGAATAGAAAAGAGAAAAAGTGTAGGTTCAAAAAAAGTTTAAAAAATCTCTAATCAGCATGCCAAGTGCCTCTAAAATAAGAGAGAATATTTGATGTCCTGTTGTTGACAGTGAAATTGTCTTTAAAACCTTTTTGTATTTTAAGATATTGGTAAATTACTGTGATTACCTAAAATACAAGAACTTGGGCTTGTAATCAGTATTAACTTCACTCTCTTGTTGAACTGAAAATAAATTTGAAATTATTAAAATAATATTTCAAATAATTACTTTAAAATACTAATTAAAAATAAATTAAACTCATTTGTTAGTTAGATTTTAGGCTGCAGACAGAGACCCAGAGGTGTCAGAGACAGATATGGAGAGATGTAACCCCTTTAAGCTGAATAGACAAAGACTTCACTGAGATGTCAGGTAATTAAATTTAAGCCACCATTCGTTTTGAGCCCACGAATTGTTATTTCACAATGGTGCAGTGACAAAAGTGGATGTCTTAGTCTTTGTTCTGTTAACCCACAGAGAACTCTGCTGAAAAGACATCTTTGCTTGAACAAAAAGACAAAGCAAGGTATTTTGCATGTCAACTGCTTTCTCCATCTTGATATGAATCTTGAACTTACCATGATATAAAACCTATATTTGTAAGATTACTGTATGAGAGTTTTATGCAAAATCATAAACAGATGGACCAGAGTTATGTGTTTATCAGGGGTCAATAACTTTCTAAAAGGGGAACCCACTGCCATCTTTGTGCAGGACTATAATTTTAGGATTTCACACTTTCACAAGGTGGCTAAATTAAGGAATCTGGTGTAAGTGAGAGGTCACACATACAGGGTGCATTCAGTACCTGGTATTTTCAGGCCGAATGTAACAGCTTACACTTATTATGACCAAATAGGGTTAAATGTTTTCTCTTTTAATGCAAATTGTGGGCCTTGCTTTTGCGTCACTGTGGTTAGCTTGCTGTCGGGCCAGCTGGGTCAAATACTGCTGCTGCCACGCTCAGAGGAATACACCATTTAAATGACAAACTTGCCAATGCACTTTAATTTGCATTGACACGCATCAAGCTATCTTACAGTATTTGCAGATATAGTACATTAATGTACATAAAAATAAATTACAATTAAAATTTCGCCTCATGATTGTGTCATTACTCCAGTTTTGCTGTGTTGCTATGAAGTGATTAAAACTGTAAAAACAAATAATGCCACAAAATGAAAAAGTAAAACTTACACATACACTGCTACTCTCACTTCCAAGGAAAAGGGAACATGAACCTTCTCTTGGATCCTAAGAATGCATTATACTTGTAAGTGAAGCAATCATCTCTTGATGGCTACAGTGATGCTATTTATATCTCTTGGGTCAATTAGAGAAGAGATTATGAAGGAGCTGGGGGTGCAGAGAAATGACACTGACAGGCTCCTTAAAAATACTGTGAGGCCTCATTGTTCTTGCTGAAGCAATGAGAGAACAGATGAAAGACATTTTAAGTATATAGTGTAAACCAGCATTTATAGGTCATTTCACGTGAATATTCATGTGAATATGTGAGGTCACGAACACTTTCGTGTACTCATTGTAATGTTTTGTCTCTGCCCTAGACCTCTAGTGTTGTCCAAATCCTCTGCAGTCGTCAACATTTTTGTTCCTCACAAAATTCAAGAAATGTTGTTTTTTTTTGTCTGACCTAAGAAAGAGTGAATTCTGCACATGCCTTTCTGCTCTGCTTACACTGTTCTCATTACACCAACAGCACTAACAGCTACCAACACTAGAAGGGAAAGGGGCAGTGCAAAGGAAGAGTTTCTTCTGCTAAAGTGGATAAGTTTAGCACCATCTGTTTGCAGGAGACTGAAGGAATCAGGCAGTAAAGGTCAAACTGCTCCTGAGAAACCACTACCCAGGAACACCGACAAGAGGAAGAGAACTCCTTGGACTGAGAAACACAAAGAAAGGACCCGTACTTTGGTCTGAAGAGTTCAGATTGGAGATATTTGGTTCCAACTCTCGTATCTTTCTGAGATGCAAAGAATGTAAACAGCTGAGCATCTACATGTGTGGTTGCTAATATGAAGCATCAAGGAGGTGCTTTGATGATGTGAGGTTGCTTTGCCGCTGGTACTGCTGGTGATTTATGCAGAGTTCCAGGCACACTTAATCAGCATGGCAACCACATTACACATTGGTATGCCAAGCTGGCTGATGGACCATTATTTGTTTTTCAGCAGAACAAGACCCAAAGCACATTTTCAGATTATACCAAGAAGAAGAGTAAAGTGCTACCTCAGACATTACTTTCATAATTCCATATGTAATAGTTTTAATATTTTCAGTACTAAACTATAATGTAGAAAATAGTAGAAATAAAGAAAAACAATTGAATGAAAATGTTTGTAGATAAACGGTCCCAGCAGCTCAGCTGATAAGTTTGTATGGCATAATAATAAACATGTTAAGGGGTGGATAGCACAGTGGATGAGTGGTTAGCACTGTTGCCTCACAGCAAGAAGGTTCTTGGTTCAAAACCTGGCAGAGGGTTTCTGTGTGGAGTTAGCATGTTCTACCTGTGCTTGCATGTGTACTCTGGTTTCCCCCCCACAGTCTAAAAACATGTATGTCAGGTTGATTGGTGATTTTAAATTGCCCATGGGAGTGAGTGTCTGTGTTTGTGGTTGTCTCTGTCTCTGTGATGGACTGGTGACCTGTCCAGGGTGTAGCCCTACCTTCTGTCTGAAGAGAGCTGGGATAGGCTCCAGCAGATCCCTGTGACCCTGAGTAGGAATAAGCGTATAGGTAATGAATAAATGTTAATGTATTTGGCTTGAACTGTGCTTGTAGCCATATATCATAGTCAAAAACTCCTTGTTATTGTAAAATACAGTCTACAGGTGGCAATTGTCATTTCAGTATTTCAGTATACTTTTAGCAGTTGTGACTTAAACAACATGGACTATTACTGTGACCTTACTGCCCAGGACCAGCCTGCTAAATACAACCTGTCTAAAACTGTTCCTTTGAATCACTCTCACAAACAGAAAACAGTTAGTAATGGTCTCAGTTGCTCACTCCAAAGAAGTAGGGGAGGAAAAACTAAGAGTGGTAGAATGTGGAATGTCTGTTTTTCCATACTGTGACCAATTTCACAGTCGTTTCTGTTTCTCTTTTCTTCAGTTCTTCCACAGCTGTGTCACTGGTTATACCACTTTAAACTTTCTAAGTCATTTGTTGCTCTCACGCACCCTTCCCAGATCATAAAGGTCTGCACCTGGGAACAATTCTTTAGCTTGCGTGAGAGCCATGTGATGACACACGTGTGTGAATGTCTTTCATTGCTCTTCCATAATGCCATTCTTTCCAGTAATCTCCTGTACTCCAGAGCATTTATCCTTAATGGCAGGCATACACAGGTCAGCTATGGGGCTTGAACTTGGGTCATCTTGTTCAGAGAACTGATTCTCTCAGTCTGGGCAACTCAACCATCATAAATAATATTTTAATGTCTCTCAAAAAAGTATGTTACATTAAAAGCCTGTGTTGCCTAGATTATTACCTCGAGGCCACTGTTTGTCAGGTCACATTCATTTTTTATAAGACATAAGTGTGTCTGAGAGGACTGAAACTCAGACAACTGAAACTCAGAATTCAAGTAAACTAATATCTCAATATTAACCATCCTGTCTGACAAGAGTAAACCAAAATTATATTCGGTAAGTAAAGTAAGTAAATAATGATCTTGTGGATTTGACTACAACTTGGTTTTTTTCTCTGTATCAATATTGAGCTAACTTACATCAGTTATGGGCCTCTGGTAGAGAGGCAGCATTCCCTGGATTGATTAGGGTGTCTTCATGTGTGTGCCATCAGTGTGTGTACATGTGCAAAGTGAGAATATAAGAGAGACAGAGACAGCCAGTCAGGAGATGCAGCAAACTGTGATTTTAATAGGGATTTTCTCTTGCATTGTATCACAGGGACAACCAAGTGCTCTCTGTCAATGTGGTTACCATGGTAACCATGCCAGAGTTGAATAATGAAACACATTCTCTAGACATTTCTCTACACGATAACATCTCCACAGTCACATGCAGGTAACGTCTCGTTCAGAAGGCACCAACAGATTATAAACTCTGACACACACACATGCTGCTAAAGCTCATAACTGCATGTAATGTATGGATTACATCTGTAGAAATCTACTTCAACTTCCAACAGCTTATAAAGGCCATAGGCCATGCCACAAATCTGACACAGTCAATGTTTCAGGACAGGGCCCAGGCAGTTTATATCCACAGTATAATTTAATTAGAGCTATAACTCACAGATAAATTTCTTTTTGTACAGCACACTTATAATCTTATATAAAAACAACAAACAAACAAAAGTGCTCCTTGTATAATACAATACAAATCCTGCAAAAATGGAGCCTATCCCAGCTCTATCTGGGTGAAAGGCACTCTGGACAGGTCACCAGTCCATCACAGGGGTAGAGACATACAACCACACACACACTCACACTCACTCCTATGGGCAATTTAGATCAACCTGACCAATCAACCTGACATACATGTTTTTGGACTGTGGGGGGAAACCAAAGTGCACATGCAAGCACAAGGAGAACATACTAACTCCACACAGAAAGGCCCCTGTTGGGTTTCAAACCAGAAACCTTACTGTGAGGCAACATTACTAACCACTCCTTCACCATGCCACCACTCTGAGTTTTAATGTACACATTACATTTACTTGATAGATTGATGGGAAAGTAGAATATTAATGCAATATGCCGATATAATTACCGATCGAGCACATAGCATTCATACTCCAACGCATACTGGACTGGGATACCTACTCTTCCCGTTTTAATGGCAAAGCGCCTTTTTGGGGGCGTGGATGTGACGTCGTAGGGGAAGGGATGTGTAGTTTTGTCATGTTTATTCAATAATACGACCATGAATTCATGACTCATAATTTATACTGTGCACAGGAGTTAGAAGTCAGTAAGTAGGCTACTTAACAGTTTTTAGAAAACGACTGCTAAAAAAGACTCCATTTTGTTAGGAAAGCGTAACAGGTATGTCACTTCCGGTGACCATGTTCAACGACCTAATCAGTTTAAATCGTTTTGGCTTTGCAGAGATATAGTGTCTTTGAATTCACCTCATCAGAAAAGCTTTCGAAGGAAGAAGACTCTATAAAGCGCCCATAAATAGTGGTAAGTGTTGTGTTTCTATTTGAAATACAATGTGATTCAAATGAAAAACACCGTGTTTTAACAGTTATGCTAAATGTGAAAAAGCTAGCTAACGTTACTTAGCTAATGTTACACAACACTTTGTGGATAGACACAGCTCAAACAAAATGAGTTTGGACTCAGTAGTTTATAATTAACGCTAGAAGGTAAAATCCTGCCAGCTACTAATACATGAGTGGCTTAATCCAGTATGGCTTGGGTGGTAGGGCACCCATGGCCAAGTCCATAGACGAAGATGTGGGTGTCATTGCAATCAGCAGCAACAAAAAGTCTAAAACTGATTCAACTTGGCAAAGTAGCTAAATTAGTAGGCTGCAGTTAGAGTAGCAGCGAGTGTGGGCTTAACATAAAACACCATATGAGTCAGAAGTGAGAATTAACAAGAATGAAAGAAATAATTCTTGGGTTAGTTTTAGGACTAAAACCTTGGTTGTGACATTATTAGCATTAACTCAGTGTGCTTCATTAGATAGCTTGACAGCTTTCCATTTATTGCTAGCCAAAATCTAAGCACATCTGAGCATTGACATTGAAATTGAGTCTAGACCGTTGTGGTAAATGATATCATACCTAGAAATTAATGACAGTAATAAAATAATTTCTCATAAATTAATTTAGAGTAATGTAGTAACTACTTCTCCCCAAGACTCGCCTGTGTATTTTTGGACCTGCACAATGTTCCTGTCACCATGGAGACTCAGTGCAGAGCAACTTACAGCTTAGAAATGAAACAGGAAACTGGCATGTTTTGGTAAATTGAATCATCCTTTTTCATGCTTGTCTGAGTAATTGAAGAAGGTGGGAAACCCCAAATTGCTGGTCTAAATATCATTTTGCAGGTCATTATTTAAAATCTTTCCAATTATCAATTCCAGATCTTGGTTATGATCGGTTTTCAGGGTTTTTATGAAAGGTAAGGGTGAACAAGCTGCTGCTATATTGACATTAGTCACTGGGGGCCTTGAAATCATGGAACTAATGAAGACAGTCCCGTTTGTAGTTAAATTTAATTACCCAGTGTTACTTTGCAACACATGAAAGCAAAGGCTGGAGTAGAGAGAGGACAAGAGTAATTGGCTAATGTCATCTGAAATGAATGAAATGGAGTAATTATGTTTCTGTCAGTGTACTCCGTACAGTTCATTCACATTGACTGGCCAAGTGCACTCCATTATGAGGATTGACACAGCTAAAAAATAATTACCATTTGTTTGAGACATTATTTTGTTAATTATGCTGAGTATGTTTCATAAGAGCTGTGATGTTGATGCTTGGGGAGAGTTCAATCAAAATATTAAAGGCCAAAGTCTATGACAACAACATGTGATGGTACTTCTGTCAAGACAATGTGCATAATAGTTTGGTGTTTAGTCCATTTTCTTAGTTTGTTTGAACACATGTTGTGGCATGTGCTGATTGACGTGGAAATTTATCTGAACTGGCTCTGTCTCCCATTCCAATACTCCCATTTTGTATCAGATATGGTCCTTGCTTGGGCTAGTCACAGGCTGATTGTTGAGTCATGCTTTTGACTCTGTGCATACATGTTCACTCTTCAGTAGCACATTTTTGGTTCCTGAGGTTAGGTTTCACATCCCAGTGGCCTATTCCATGTTTAAGAGTTGAAGTAAAGCGAGTTCAAGCAGAGTTTATTGATATGTGGGAAAATCTGTGGGGAGAGATGGGGTTGCCAAGCTTGAGAATAATGAGTGAGAAAATAGGTTTCAGTTTTGTGTAGATGTTGGCTGGGAATCTAGCCTGGGAAAATCTGATTTCTGTTTCCTGTGTTGAGCTGTGAAAACCCTTAAATTGGCATTGTCAAGCAATGGATTTTTGGCTCTGTCCATGAAGACAATACAGACTAGTACATAGACAGTCTTCAAATAAACTAATAGAACACCAGGTGCCAAAATATCTTTAATGCATAAAAAATGCATTAGAAATGAATGTTCCATTTTTGCAGTGTGTGTAACATTTCTATTAATACTGTAAAACATAGCCAGCTGTTGTTGACAGCACAGTAATATATAAAAACATAAACATTAGAAAAGGGGTGTACAGGTAAAAAACAAAATCAACTTTTGATACCGACTTTCATCAAGGCATTAAGTATGCATATTTTGTGTTAATTCTCAGAATCTCCTGAGAGTATTTGAGTAAATAACCAAATATAGAATAAGAATGTGTCCATAGCCAGCTTACATGGATATATGCAGAAAGTGTTGCTGCTGGAGAAGGGCTGAGTCATTCTTGTTTTGTTTGCCATAGACTGCTCATGGGGAAAGCCTTATGTACTAGTTTGGAGGAGCACAGTATTTCCTCAGAGAATCAGTAATTCAGACCTGTCTGCATGGTCAGGAATACCCAACCAACCATATGGCCAGCAAACCCATCAGTTGTGGTATAATGTATCTGTGAAGGTTGTTTTAAGTAGGGTATAAGAGTAAGGTTTCTACAATTAATTACCATGTTGAAGTACCCAGGCTGACACTTATGGTGGCAGTGTTTAACCCTTTAAACCTTTACTAAGTGTTTTAATTTTAAATTTAATTCAGCGTGTACTTTTATAATATACAGATAATATACAATTTACTTGTTCAGTCTGATAGTGTTATATGTGTTTGTGTTATAGATTACAAGTGCACTGTGCTGTGAGACAGTAGCTTGTTTTAAAAGTAACTAAAGGCAAAAAGGAGACCATTTTGGGACTACAGATGTCCCAATCAGATTGTATCAGAATTACAATTTTCACAGGGGTAGGGCTTGTAAGAACAAAAAAAAAAAAAAAAATCTGTATTTTACCAGTGCAAAATGTTGCATTAAAGAGGTGTACAGTTCAGATGTGCATCTGTGAGCATCACAGAGACTGCTTGTTTTAAGGCAAGAGAATTTACCGGAAGTGTGCTTGAGGGATTTGGATAAGCTGCATGTGTGTGGGTGAGCAGAGGTTTTCTGTGAGGAAGAGGAGAACATATGCCTTTATTATTTAATACTCAGGAATTGGTATGAAGGAAGTAAATGATGAGTAAGGGGGCATTCATGCCAGGAAAGTCCTTTGGTTTGTTTGCTTTGGTCTGGACCGAACACAGACTTTATTTTTCTTTTTGGTTCGCTTACAGATTGCACTTTTTGCATGTAAACCATACATTTCAAACAAAACCATGCATGTGACGATCGGTGCGGGCATTGGATGTAAAGGAATGTACGTGGACGTGGATGTAAAGGAAAACAAACATGAAGGTTTTGCATGTTGCACTTCTTCTGTACTTCTGCACGTCAGCATATTTATGTTGTTCTTACAGCTGCAAATGTGGGAAAACCATTTTGAGCATCAAGAACAGCTCATTTGACAACATTCGGTGTGTGAGGGATTCTGCAGCTGATTATTTGCCACAATGTCCGGCAGCTACAGTAGCCCATAGGCATACACTTTTTTGAGCTGTTTAGATCAAGGCTGATTCACAATCACACCATACACCAACCGAACCAGTGTCCGTTTTGAAACCGTCTGAGACCATCTCTTAACATAGTTCTCTGTCCGCTTGTTTGATCCAGACCAGAGTTTGCATGTTTGTATTTACACCTGCACAAAAGGTCTGGACCAAGGGGGGAAACAAACTCTGGACCATTTTAACTGGACCAAACAAAGCAGGTGTGAATACACCCTAAGCAACAGCAAGGCTTTTTTGCTTTCTGGGTAGAAGTATGTTTGTATGTATGTGTATATGATCTCCTACAGTATTCTGGTAAAAAGGAGTCTGCTACAACATGGTGGAAAGGCCTCTTGTTGTGTCATCTCAAATGTGTGCATGTTGGTGTGGGAGTGGGACGCTCACAGCACACCTCTTAATACACTTTAGAGTTCACAGTAGAGCATGACTGACTGAAATTTACCTCATCAAGATTTATGTTCATGGTGATAGTCATACAATTAATATGCTAAATGTTAATAATGTTAAATAATACGCATGGTCCATGCAGTAAACACTTAATGTAGCATTAATATGAACTGCTGTCAACTACTGCTTAACAGCATAAAAGCAACTATACAGAGTAGGATCAACTAATTCACATTGCCTCAGTGTTGCCAAATGTAAAGGAACAGTTCCTGTAATTTCAGGTGAAGCTTTCATGTCACATAAAGGTAGCTGTTGTCATGCATACAATGTAACACAGCAGTGTATCTTTACCCACAAAATGTGATGGCTATCATAAGCAGGGATAATTTGTTCCCTGTTTCCAGTATCTCACACGCCACTGATTTCAATTTGAATACCAGTTGCTGCTTGGACAAAGTGAGTACTGTAGGAACCTTAGTTTCTGGGTTGTTTTTCTTTTTTTTTCTTATATTATTCATCAACTGAATACCCACTCTTAAGGATCATCCTTATCACCTTCTAACTCTGGAAGTGTGGTGAATCTATATGTTGTACTTAGTCTGCCACATCACCTATTATGGTATGTCAGTGGCAGAATTGTTTTTCATGCTACTCTGAAAAGCTGTCAGAGAGGGAGTAAATCTTCACTCCTATCTTAAGATGGCTCATAAATTATGAGTTCAGTATTAAATGCGTCATTTGGAGGCCTATTCGGGCTCCTACAGCACACACACACACAACCTATATTAGAAATATTCTCGTGGGTGTCCAGTCAAGCTAGAGTGAGCCAGTAAGCAAGCGTAGGCAAGTTCTTTCTGTTTTCAATTCAGCAGTGGGCTATGGGGTTTTTCCTGTGTGAGTTGTCTAACAACACTTTGTGTGATTTCCTTTTCCCACCTTGGATTAGGCAGAGGAGTCATTTGCACTGTCTTCTTTCATCAGTTAAAGAAATTCAAACCTTCCAATTCAAATTAATGTCAAGTGAAATATGTAATCAAACTCATTTCTGTTGGATTAATGCGAGGAAACTTTTAGGCTTTATAGATTTCATTCCTGTGCTCTGCTGTTCTTCTCTCTTAAAATATTCCTTTGAAACTCCCTGCCGGGACTTCATCTGGTTCCATTCTGTCATCTAAGACTGGCTGTCCAAGCAAAGACTGCTACACATGGGAGTGGCCTAATTTAAACGCTCCACTGTTTATAGATATAGGCTGATTGTATAGCAAGTTTGGACTCTGTTTATTTAGGCTTGGGCCCTGTGTGGAAATGGTAATTGGTGTGAGTAAGAGGAACATATTGGATTGGTGCTGACATCCTGGAGACCATTAGAGAGATGACAGACCAGACTAGTATCAGAGGAATTAATTCATCTTTTTTCTGAGACTGGAGGGTAGGACTGGGGTTTGAAAGGAAGCTTGTAACAGGGTTTCACTTTGGACTGGGTTAAGGGCCAGGAATTTAACCAAGCTGACTGAATTTGTAATTAAACCGGTGCTATAGGGCTCAGAGGCAGTGGGAAATATAGTCATGTAACACTATGATGTCAAGTTTCAAGTTAGTTCAACATTTGCTTACATAGTTATAGTCACATAGTCTTATACACTGTTATCTACAACACTCTCTATTAGAACCCGACCCATATATTGTTTTGCTGATATTTATCGGCTGATATGAGCCTATCGCAGATATATCAATATAAGCGAATATGCCACTGATATTACATTTTGCATTTAAATACATATATATATATATATATATATATATATATATATATATATTTATTTCTGTTTATGTATACTGTATTCTATATACAGTACTATAATGTACACATAAATACATAAATAATATTGGCTGATATATCAATATTGGATTTTTTTTTTTTTTTTTACTTCATAATATTGATATCGGCATCGGCCCCAAAAAACCCATATCGGTTAGCTCTACTCTATTCAGTGAAATAACTAAATACTGATCCCCTGGCATGTAAAAATAAACATGCAGCACTACATTTCCCAGAGAACAGTACCATACAGTTCCTTTCAAAGAGTAGTACCCCCCCTGTGGCATCAGACTAAACAAGCCAAATCCGCCTGTGAGCTGTAGTCAGCATCCTCAGCATCATCCAGTAATTAGGAAGTTGATTCTAATTACACAGAAAACTTTGCTGCTTGATATGTATGTGTGGTGTGTGTGTTTGTGTGTGTTTGCCTCCTGACAAAGAACAGTGTGTTTGCCTAACAGACAGAGAGCATCATGAGTGGCTGGATGGCACGTAGGCACTCGACATGGCACCCTGTCACCGCCACGCCTTATCGCCTGCATGCCTTCCCCTGTTGCTTAGTGGAATGTTGTTTTGGTCTGACTGCACTCACTGCTGCCTAATCGGTGAGTGTTTGTCTATGTACATTTAATGACTGCCTAATCATCATCCCTCATCAGGGCACTTTGCGGTGGGGAGAGATGGAAGAGGGTGGAGGTTTGCAAAGACATTACTTCAACAGTTTGCAGGAAATGGCACTAGGCCATGGGGCATGAGACGTGACAGTTGCAACATTAGCCCTGGGAAGTCCAAGTATAGGGGTGACGTTTACTGGGAGGCGTCATATCTGTGAAACTCCTGTTGGTGTTGACATACCTTGTGCGTGGGGTAGAGTAGTCTATTATGCACATTGTCTGGTAAAAAGTAACAAGGCACTTAGTGTAAAAAAATATTTCCTATGGAATTCAAAGTAGTGATAAAGTATTTATTTTGATAAGCCATATGCTTCTGAAATCTAGTAATTTAAATGAAATTTAATTTGATTATCCTTATCCTGAACTGTATATAATGAAAGGTAATGAAATGAAGAAAAAAAAAACCTTGAAGGAATACATATTAGAACTAGCTTTTGTGTCAGCATTGGTTCACGGTGAGTGAACCTGATGAGTCGATATTAGGGGAAAAGTTTCCTTGTCTCTTCCCATTTCCTGGCTTGATTTCACATCTGTGCATGGTCATGTGCCTCTGGGCTTTCCCTGCTCATCTTGTTAAATATGGGAAGAGATAGAGCCTCGGCTGATAAGCTGAAATGTTTTTATTTTAGATTAAGTTACAGAGGTGACTCAAGATTTGCATCGAGGCACACTATGAAGTATGAGTCAGTCTCTTATTAACTTGTCCTGTTGAGGCCTGCATTAGCTAATGACTCGTATAAGGGTAAAATGATAAATCTTACAATTATTTTAATGTTTTTTTTTTTTGTTTTTTTTTGTTTAGTCTTGAAACTGTCAATGAATGCAAATGTTCCTCCCAAATTGTTGCATTATGCTTAATTTGCCTCTCTCAATCAGTCAGAAACATGGTAAGTTAATGTTTACCAGAAGCAGCAAATCTTCATATCTGAAAATTTCTACACTGGGAACGTTTATTATTTTCATTTGGTAAGTTATTAAATAGATACAGTTTCCTTTGATGTATTTTTTTCTGATTGTCTAATCAGTTCCAGCTATTGACTAATAGGTTCAGTACTGGCTGATGCTGGTGGGAAAGGAAGAGCACAATTTGTGCAACATTGCTATTTTTGTTTTATGGGGTTTTATTGAAGATGGAACTAGAACACATTTGATAAATGATCAGCAATTCAGGGACTTGAAGTGACATCACCATACTTCATCCTCCTCTCCCAATTTTTACTCACTCTCCAAATGGTAACGGCAGTTTGCTATTAAATGCAGCTTTCCCCTCTTAACTGTGTTCCTAGAGTAAAAGACTGATGACTCGTTTGAGTTTTCCTTGTAGTTTTTGCTAGTGATGGAAAAAACAGATGCGGGACACCACTGAAAAAAAATCACCAGCTTAGAGCAACACCACCCTCTACTGGGGAATAGTATGAGCAAAGGTGGAGAGAAAGTAGGTCAGACAAGGCAAGACCATGGAGGTTGAGGGTGTTATAAGGGTGGGTGGGTATATAGGTTCAGCAGGGCATTAATAGAGACAGCTGCAGGATTGTGGTTAAGGGAGAAACCAGTAGAGATGGAAAGGGAGGGAATGGAGAAGAAAGTTTGATTTTCTCTTGCATCTTATGCTTTTGAAATAAACACAACTTTCTGCCATCTGGGAGGTAAAACAAATGTACCAGAAATAAGCACATCCATGCCCATAGACTCTTTTAGAATAAGTTTGTCCAAAGAGACTGTTCTGCTTTCACAAGAGAGGGTGTTACTTAGATAAATACCAAGGAACACGTAGCACTATGTTTGGACGTGATAGTGAAGTGAAATGCTGTTGCTGGGGCAGGTATCAAGCTCATAGATTTACACAAATTATTTAGGTTTTGCTGTACCATCCAGGGCTGTCATACTGAGAGAAGTAGTGCCCTGGACACCCCTGACTGTGATTGTCCTTACCAGGATCCCTCTTTGTAGTGTCAGTAATAAAGGAGTCTGTCTTTACTGTTCTTAAACCAGCTATAAAAGTGAATCAGAGGTGGTGGGGTTGGACAGGTACAGTATATAGAGCACTAAGATAACAGGCTACTAAGATAAGAGCGCTGTATTTAAGTGAACAGCAGATGGCGACAACTGCATGTACCATTTTGGGTAAACTAATTTTTCATTTTCAGTATGCCTCTAATTAGTTATGCCTCTATTATTTTTTTAGTCAAGTGTCATTGCTGGTTGTCTAGTTATACTTATACCTTATATTTAAAAAACAATATAATTTAAAAAATTGCCAATACACTTTTTTGTTCCAAAATATATTACTCTACCTGTTTTTGCACTTCTTCAAGCAAAGTGCAACTAAATCAGGTGCTTCTTAGATTCATATAAAAAAATTCTGAGGTGAGAAAATACCAAACTACACTGATTAATTTTAAAGCTTTTAGTCTGGTAAACATAGTAACGTTTCACCACTACTTTTCTCTTCACCAGGACAACTCAAATTGTGTAGGCCTCTGAGTAGTGCAGGACTGCATTTTCCATGTTGAGAAAGACGCACTGGAACCAGTTAAGTCCATAAAATCAGTAAAGTGATGCACAGATATACAATAAAGCCTTACTTATTCTAAATCTTCATCTGGAAAATGCTATCATAAAAGTGGTGTATATGTGCTAGGTAACAATGTTCAAAATCTGGGCCATTCACGTCTGTGGTCAAAATTTATCTTCTGTCAGTGCTGCAGCACGATTAGGAAAAAACCATTCATTGTGTGTGTGTGTGTTTGTGCCTGAACTGCAGTTAAGGGCATCTTGACCTTCACTGCCTGACTTGTCTGGACTCAGAACCTACTATACGACATTACTATTCTCCGCTGGTCATGTGTCAGCCTTTGCCTGTGTACTTGCTGGGATTGGCATCAGTATTCTCCATCAGGCAGAGTACTTTCGTTACCACACATTCTCATCTCACTGTTCCTTTTCCCACCAGATCATCTTTGTCGTCTCCCTTCTCAATCCTCCTTTTAGCTGCAGTGAGAACCGGGGTCCATGGCGAGAGCTATAAATGGCTGAGGAGCTGTGTACCGGCTGGTTTCGCATTGTTGCAGGTACAGTAGGTAATATGATTTTCTTTTGCAACACATCATGTCTCCAGCAGTGAGAATATAGATTGCTAGTGAAAACAAGGAATATAGGCTGTAGTTTATGTGTAGTCTTTAAGGGATTTACTTAAAATTATCTGTGAGGAACTGATTTGTGTATCTCATGTGAGTGCATGGGTAGTAATACTATAGTAATAATTGTGCATGCTAGTGTATCCATTCACCTTCACGTTTTGATAACCTTACTCATGTGGACATGAGTGCTGTGTGCTTATATGCATTTTAATAACAATAATAAACATAGACATTATATCAAGCAGCACTGTGCGTTTGCATGTTCACTGTGCAGTGAACCAACACAGAAGTACTAAAGCAGGAATGACTGACAGAGAAGACTAAAAAGACAGTAAGAAGTTTGGTTTATTTTTGTGGCATTCAGACATCATTCATTTCCCTAAAACTCCATGCTCTGTTTACCCTCTTTCTCTCAACTGATTTCCTCTGCTCTCCTTTTATTGGCTTTTTGACCCCATATATTTCTGACTATAGAGAAATATGTAATGCCATTGGTGATTTTTTTTTTTTTCCAAATCACTATGAGTGTAGCACTCAAATCACACGTTAAATCCACTGGCCTGCAGTGTAGCATTGTCATTTTGGTTCTGTGGTTCTGCTGAGATTGCCACAGTGATTTATCTGTTACAGTAATATTGTTAAGTAGCATTAATGGTAATTTTAATAGACAAAACCTTCAATTTGTACTACATACAAAGTAATGTAGTATAAAATTGTAGTATGCTGAGGGATACTAAACCTATTTTCTGTGTGGGGTTTATTTTTCATCTTTACTGTATGTATGTAGTATGGTGGTACTGAGGTTAGTGACCAACTGACCCAGAAGCCAGTATTGCATGCAACTGAGATTATCTCAGGTAGGCTCTATGAGAAGTCTAAAAAATGTTAATTGTAAATTATGGTATGCATCTAGTGGATGGGTGGTTTCGGCAGATGTTTTACTTGCTATGGACATAATATAATGATTGCTTTCATCAGTTTAGCCACACTTTCATTAAACCTGAAATAAGAACTTTTCAATCAAATATCTTTAACCAAACAAGATAAATGGACACCAACTTTTAATGGGCATTCCTATCTTTCACTGATACTCTCCCAGTGTTCTCTGTCTTGCCTTTCCATCAAGGTGACCTGTTCCTCTCCATAGTAAATGACATAAGTACATGACTTTATTCAGGCTGTTTCACTCTTGTAGCTCCAAAACAGAGCTTATTGAGCATTAGGCTTTATTTAGAAAATCCTTCTCCCTTATTCGACACTCCTCCACTAGCTGGCATGGTAGCATTAGTCAGCTGCATACCTCTGTATTGGTACAAGTAAATGGCCAAATCAGTCTGATTGACACAGATATGCCCAGTAGGGCATAGTTATGGTATCGCAGTACACTGTATGAACAAATATCCACATTATTTTTGCCTTCCCAGCAGTGAGGCCTAACAGCAGCACAGTTGTAATAATCTCTGGATGAACACTGGATGGCAGTGCAGGAGAAGATGCTGGTTGTTTCACAGCCAAGGCAAGTCAGCAGGAGTGGGACTTGATGAGTACTGTTGAAAATGTGTGATGTGCAGTGGAATAAAATATGAGGTAAATGTGTACACGGGAGAAGAATAGAATATCTTTAAAAAAAGGGGGGGTGGAGGAAGTAAAGTAACAAAACAGCTTAGATGTGAAGCAGGAGAAAGATGAACAAGGTGGAGGGGTTGTGGCTGAGGGCAGGGTTGGAGGGCGGGCACCCTTTCTTGGGAGCATCTGCTGGGTTTAAGACAGAGAAGCTTAAAGGGAATGAAAGGAAGGAGGAGGCAAGTGACAGAATGAGCCACATGGAAGCAGCTTGAAAACAAAGGGGGAATATCAGAAGAAAAGGGGAGAAGTGATAAATGTGCGAGAGAGAGAAAGAAGGGGAGTCATCGTCACATGGGCTTAAGCATGACTACGGAGGATTCAGTTGGCATGAGAGGCACAATGGCTGGCTGTGTTGAAAGCATGACTTTAGATTAGATGGGGAAAAAGATACTTATTTGACCATTTGGAGGAAATTAGCTTGCACAGATGATTATATGCCCCATAAACACATAAAATATACAGTTGATATTACTTCTCTGAAGATAGCGTATGCCTGGCCTAATATATTCTTCACATGAGAAAAATACCAACATAGGTAAAAGTCATTAAGAACCAGTACTGAATGTTAGTTGTCTCAGTTCCTTTAATTGACTTATTTCTCCCAATTTTTAGTGTTTGTGGGTAGCATTAGGAAAAATGCACAACATTTTCTCAGGCAGCAAGTAAATAAACAAATCCAAAGGTCTTCTCTATGGTAAACATTATTTTTGCAATATAAGATCTGAAGGCTCTGTAGGTATCCTGGACACAAGCACTTTTAATTTTTTTTTTGTCATTTTTATTTAATCCGAATTTATATTTGTTGATTTTCTTTTACCTTTTATGTTTTTGGTCTAATGCTACTGTTAAATATTCTGTCTTTTCAAATGTGTTTCATTTGTTTGATCTGGCAAAACAATAAATGTGTTTAATATTCACACTACCAGTTTAATATTCGTAATTGGTACTGAAAAGGGATGTGTCAAATGGAAAATATTTATTTATTAAGAGGATAAACCCTTTGAGATGAATCATCTCATTTTCGAGGGGGTCCCCAAGTTACACAAAATATACAGCAGTAATTGACAATAGTACAAAAACAAAAAAAGGAAATGAAAGTAGATGGCTGCACTAAAATATTTAAA
The DNA here is from genome assembly GCF_900324485.2 of Mastacembelus armatus. Taxonomy (NCBI): domain Eukaryota; kingdom Metazoa; phylum Chordata; class Actinopteri; order Synbranchiformes; family Mastacembelidae; genus Mastacembelus; species Mastacembelus armatus. The sequence goes on along the minus strand of NC_046636.1, from coordinate 6,415,408 downwards.
TAATGTGCTTTTGTTATATATACCTCACAGCTTACTATGTGAGCTATATACTTAATAGAAATGATATTGATATTCAATATCATTTGGGGGGGGGACTATAGTCTTTCATTTGGTTGTTGTAGGTTTACCTAATTGTGAGTCTCCTTTGCTCTTTGGCTTGTCCACATAAATATTCACCCCCCTACCCCTGCCCTTCTATGTCTCTCTCCACCCTCTCATAGAAAATTAATCAGCACACAAACAGAAGCTCACACTCCTCTTCGGGGGCTGGTCTCTCATCAGCACTTCGTAGCTTCGTGTTGGTTGCAGCTGTAGCCTGATTTGCCATGACGTCACGCTGATCAATGTTCATCTCAGTGCAGTGGGAAAACAAATACAAAAAAGAAAAAAAAAGGCAGAGTGAAACAGGCTGGAGATGGGAGGGAACATGGAGAGGCGGAGAGAAAGAGTGAAACCACACTGATGTTTCAAGGAGGGCGGGACTCAGCTAGGCAGACACAAGCAGCTAGTACAGGAATAGTCACTGTGCAGTGTGAGTGCAGGGCAAATATTTTGTGCCCTGGTGTGTTAATATAGATTTAGTCTGTGTGTGTGTTTTCACCATGGACTGTCATTTGTCTCACATCTGCATGTTATTTTTTTCCACAAGCAAATAATGTCACTCACCGCAGGGCAGGTTCACCACACTGCACTGGCATAAGGTAGGGGGAAGGGGAGGGGTGCATGTGCTAGAATGCGTGTGTATTTACCATATTTGTGTTTCCTGGTATTTACTCTGTGCATGTCTCCTGGCTCTTTCGGTGCCTCTATTTGGACATGTAAACGTGTGTGTATGTGTTCAGTGCATGTGTGCAGTTATTTGTCAACTAAGAGTGGTTACTAATGTAGAGTTTTTTTAGGCCGTAGTGTCAGGAGATTCAAGCTATGAAACATGTGACTCTACAGAGAACTGCAGGGATTGGCTGGGGCCATCAGTGACCTCAGCAAACTGTCCCCACCCCTCCTCAACACAACTACCCCTCCACCCTTCCTAGACACACATGCGCGCACACACACACACCCAGCCCTCCCTTCCTCTCTCTGTCTCTCTGGCTCACTCCCTCTCTCTACCCTGCCTCTTTAATTTATTTTTTTTCTCCAGTTAGCTTTCCCCCACCTATGAGCATCCTTGGCTGTGTTGGTTAGAGCCGCAGCAGTAGCATGGCTTACGCCCCATTTTTGATCAGCTAGCCAGGCTAGGTTCCTACTTCACCTCTCTCCTGTCTCTTTTTATATCTTTCTGTCTGTATCTCTTCCTCCTGGGTTGGTTGACAGGCGACGTCTGGGGGTGTGTGAGACTCACAGCTAGCCAGGGCGTTAGCCACACACACGGCTGCTCTGCTGCCCATCAGTTCTACTGTATCTCTCTGGTAACTGGGGGCTTCTTCTCTTCCACTCCTCCTCACACCTCCTGCTTTCATTTCAGGCTCTTTGGAGATAGAGGAATGCAAATCTGCAACCATGATGGAAGGTAAGATGATTTTAAAAACATTATTATGCTGCCCCCTTTTCTGCTGTAATTCAGTGTAATCCTCCTATATGTCCTTGTCTTACAGCACTTCATCTTCTAGCAGATGTGTGTGGGTGTCTGTATGTGGGTGTGTATGTGTGTTTTGGAGGTTCAAATGTCATAAGCTGACCTGCTATTTTGAGTACATACATTCCACTGAGTTGCATGATATTCTTAGGAAAAGGGCACAGGCACTCAGTGTCTATCCACAGAAGCACAATGGCAAGGCTAATTGAACCGTGTGTAGTCTTGTGGATGTGATCGTGTGTGTGTATGCAAGCACATGCATATGTCTGAGTACATCCCAACCCCCCCTTTCCCACTTCTCATCGTAAAGGATTATTTGGATTTATTGTGCAGGAGGGCTTATGTGCCCAGCTGGCTCACTTGTATAAATTCTCTTTGTATGGTGTACTCACACACATACATTCAGTGCAGTATGACTCTGCTGTGTAACTGCTGACGTTCCATTGCCATTATACCCAGCCCTCATGGTGATTGCCTGTGTATATGGGTGGGTGCATACATTTGAACTGAAACATTGTTGGATCATCAATCTCTATTGCCTTGAGTTTGGCATGAAAACTGAATTTGATGAAAATTGGTGATTGTTTTAGTATCATGTCCCTTTAAGTAATGACATCATCAAGAGGAAGGCAAGAGATGGAAGGATGAATCCCTACAGCTCTGCAGCTGGCACGCAAAAGCCTCTATCCATCCATCCATCTGTTTTATATGTTACCTATATATTTAATATTGTTCAGACATCTTAGTTTTAACTACAGTGATTTTAATTGACAAGAGCAGTCTAAATGTGTCCACTTTAAATGAACCTTTATATAAGCTCTGACAGTTAACGATACACAGGCTTACAACCCCCCTGCAGTTCAGTACGTACACTAAAAAAAAAATAGTTTATTTTATTTTATTTTTTCAAGCTAGACAATGTTGTCATTCAAGCCTGTTTATTCCGGTGCATTTACTCAACTCAGTGCCATTGTGTCTGCTGCTAAGGAAGAATCTCATTAGCTGGTTGTCTGGCTGTGTGTCTGTGTATCAGTGTTCAGATATGAATGTTGTTATTCATTTGGATTTTAAAGTTGGGTAGGTGATTTTATATTAAGTAGATTTTGAGGTAGTTGGCATTTTGGCAGTGCTTTGAAATAGAATTTTTTTTTTTTTTCTGCTCTAATTTTCAGCCATTTTTAATCCACTTTTTCTTTCATTTTGAATGCTGAGCCTAAAGGCTTAAATTGTTGAACATGCTTCTGTAAAGATGCATTAGAAAGTGCTGTTATGTTTTCTAAGCCAATATTTCACAGAAGTGTCATACAATATCACTAAAACAAATTAAAAAAAAAAAAAATCAGACTAATCCAGTAATTGAAACTTAATTGTTCAAGAAAAAAACAATGGCAATTTCGTTTGCAGGAATGATAAAAAAAAGCGTTAACAACAAAATAAAACACTAAATGGTTTGTAAGTGTCATACATCGAGGGAGGGAGTTGAGAAGATTGTCTGACAAAAAAGGCAATTTAACAAGTCTCCAAAAAAAATTCATGATCAACTTCATATTTGTAGGAGCTGATGATTTGGATAATTTTTCATGTTGGTTCTCACTATTGGCTGCCTACTAAATACAGTAAAGTAGAAAAAGATAGAAGAATAGAAAAAATCAGAATGAAGTCAGAGTTAAGGATAAAGAATCCAGTGACATCTGATTGATCCTACAGCAAGTTTTATTTTCCAGTAAATGATTCTCCAACTTCATCAGTAACAAATGATGAGCTAATCTCTTGCTCCTCCTTCATTGCATGTGTGCTGACCGGTCATTGACTGCATTTATCCTGATCCAAGTTGTTAGGTAACAGTTGCAAACAGCTTCCTGTCCAAAAGCATGGCTAGCAGAAGCTTACCATGGACTGTGTGAGAGCAGGATTACAGTCAGGTGTTAAATTTGGATGCTAATCCTTGTTAGCTCTGCTTTATAAAGCTCCATGCCATGAGCAGCATGGTTGTTCCTGGGTAACACACAGGGTAGCAGACACTAGGTGATTAGTTTGTTTTAGTTAACGAAGGTAGAGGGATGTATGTTGCAGTAAGCATACACATTAAGCACATCAATATCTGATTTCAGATATATATCATATAATTTAGAAGGACAATTTTTAGATTAGATGGAAAAGTTTCATGTTCATGAGTTATTTTAAAATGTAAAATAAATATTTTACAAACAAAGTCAAAATTCTAGCATGGGCCTGATTGGTACAACTGAACCATTTAATCCCATATGTGTACCAGAAAAGCCCACATATTGGTTTGCTGACAAAATATAAAAATCTAAAATTTAGTATAAGAAGTTACCTCAATAATATCTTTGGACATAACCTCTTTAGTAATTGCTTTATCTAGAGGGCCTCCATGTCTTTGTGGTTCCTCATATAATCAGGCCAAATACAGTATAGTAGGAAAAACAGGGATGATGTACTAAATAACACTTTTACACTTGTTTAATAGCACTTACCATGATCGTTTGCTATGAATTTCCTGGTTTCATTGTAAGTGGAATTACTACTTCTGTGGGTGTGGTGTACATTTTGTTGGGTTTACAAATCTCTTGTATGCTTTTCTGTATTCACAAGACCTTAAATTTGTGTAGTTGTTCGACCAGGGATTTACATCAAGGGAATCATGCCGTGTAGAGTGAGGACTTCTGATCCTGTTGGAGTTTGAGGGGGCTCAGACAGGGTCAAGATGACTGATTTAAGTAGATTAGATTCCCAAGTGTCCACAAAGAACCAAAGTCATTTAGGTTGGAGGATTCATGTGCAGGTTTCTCCATCCATACAAATTCTTTGATTCAGAATAAATTATGACTATTACTTTCATAAAAAAGGGCATCATATCTATATAACCCATGATTCATAACTAATTTGGTAACCCTCGTCAGCTGTCAACTAGCACTATCAAAGTGACATATCATGAAATACAGGGGATTAATTGCCAGACAGTTTGATGTTACTGGTCTCCATTGGATGAATCCTAATGTTTTAGTGCTCGCTTGACTTTTCACCTACCACTGCCATCAAGTAAGGACCTTCCCCTGTATAAAAAAATGTATTAAGAAAACCAGGACATTTTCTCATGCTCCCTAGAGCCAAAACAGTTTGTATTTTGGACACTTCCTCTTGTTCTGCCCTCAGGCCAAAATGTAAACTTTGTACACAGGTTTGCTACAGATTTTTGTAGATTGTTATGAAATTGGCCAAGCACATTTATGTTCCTAGAGGGAAAACCGTTTTGATTTTAATCGCTCCATGGCATTTCCTGTAGCATCAACATAAGGAGAATGTTAACACTGTATTAGCATTTTGTTGTTAGTAAGGCTTCTGTATGTTTTCAGAAGGTCATTGTTTCTATCCAAAAATTTTGTGGATTATAATGAACACTGCAAACTCTTGTGGTCACTAGCATGGCATTCTAGTCTTTGTTATTCCGAGTTACCAGGAGTATGAATGAGGCAGTTCTAGGGAGGCCACGTAAAGCTGGCCTCGCTGAAACTTGGAAAAAACCCTTGAGTGGAATGGTAAAGAGCAGAGAGGAAGCACATTAGGCCGAGTTGGTGGCAGATTATAATAATATGGCAAAAGTGGGTGATTCTCAAATAGTAAGTTATGAGTATAATTTTATTACAGTACAATTAAAAACAAATTAAGTTTTGAATTCCTTATCTTTCTGTTTCAGCTCATGGTTTGCAAATATACAGTCATATTCAGGGACTCAGAGTTGTTCATATACGTTGGAGGCAACGTTTTGCTCAGTCATGTCATTAAATTGTATTACCAGGAAAAACCTTACTCTTTCACTTTGAGAAAGAGAAGGATCAGTTATGTCAAATGAGCAACACTGCTCAATTTACCATCACATCCAGCAGGCTCTTACTCTTGCTCAGAGACACCCTTGGTTCCTAGTGTAACAACCATGCAGGTTACAATGTTACACGTCTAGTTTGGTAATGACCCGGGCAGAGGCACCCCAGTTCACATTTTCATTGTTCTCTGAAGAAATATGTATATAATGTGTTAGGAAAATCAAAACCATAATGGCCAGTGATACTCCAGTACTGGATCTTTTTTTGATACTATGTTTCTTTTTGAAACCTTTTTTTGCAAGGATTGCTGCAGTCCTCCCCATCATAGAGCCATATGAGTAATTTAATGTCTTGCCACTGGCCAAAATACATAACTCATGTGGGCTGGTGCCTTGGAAACAGCCCTCGGAAGCCTAGGAGAAATTTTATGATTGTATGAAGCAAAGCAGCATACTATCTGTGAATGTGAAATGCAGAATTGTATCTGCCAAGCCCTCTTTATGACTGGTGCCACTTATTCTCCATCCTGACTCATAGTTTGATTCCATATTTCTCCTGCTTTGGTCTAATCTGGTCCTCCATTGACACAGATGTCTGCTGCTGTACTGGGGCAAAGTCGGAGTGGCAAGTTACTTATTTAATAACATATTAATGTAGCTTATGTGTCTCCAGATAATAACACATTGAAATGTTGTCTTAAATACCAATTGTTCTTCTCTACATTTAACTATTTTCTATTTCTTTTAACTTATATTTATTTTTGGCAATTAAACTGATTCAGATTCCTGTTCTGAACACTTGAAGTAGTTTAATTGCAAGCTGTAAAAATATATGTAGGTGGCAAAAATAATTCAGTGCCAGGTTGTTTTTCAGCCATACACAAATTGATGTAGGACACTGTATTAATTAAAGTATGTACAGTGCAAACCATCGGGAGGTGACAGACAAGACTACTTCTGGCATTACTATGTATTCTGGAGTAATGACAAGTCTGAGTCACTAGCTTTTCTTAATACTAAGTGTGTGCATTAATGCTAACACGACATTAGACAATGCTGACATGAAAATCACATGCATGGTTCTGTCAAAATACATGTTTGTACATGTGCCAGAGGGTAACGTTTGTTGAATGTGTCACAGTGCCAGTAGAATGGGCCCATTGTAGCCTGTGCTTGACAAAAAGTTTGATAGAGACCCAAATTAACTTTCCCACAACAAAGAACATTCAGGGACAGAGGGGAGGTGAGGTGAAAGCACACAAGAGGTGAAAGCACACAAGAGGTGAAAGCATTTAAAAAGAATCGGCTTGTTCTTGTTCACACTCTTACTAACACAATATTCATTCATTCATTGACACAGCAGCACAACATCCTCACAACAGCTGTTCCAAATTCCATCTTGCTCTGTTTTTAAGCACACACACACACACACACACACACACAGAAAAGCTTATGTAATGCTCAAGATTCAGAGCCAGATAAACAGACATGTTTGTGTAATTCAGTGTCAGCTGGGGGAAGATGAGGTTCTCTTACATTGTAATCACACTGTTTCCTTGAGTATCAGATTTAACTTGGTTTTGTCAAAAATGCCATCAGATTAAACTATTTATGGTATTTGTGTGTTTCCCAAGATCATACTTTGATGTTTAACATTGGTAAACACTGCCAATATTTTTGCTGGTATATTTATTTGGCCAAACTTTTCAAAACATATTTTCATGAAATTGTTGCCCCTTTTCTCCATCACTGCCATACTGTTTTATATGAATTGAATTGTAGTACATGACACATTTAAAAACAAGCAGGAATTGGCTCATACTGTTAACCAACAGACTAGATGCTGTTTTCAGCGTGACAGGGCCCACACCGAGATTAGAGGAGCCTGCTGTCAACACAGTAGGTGATTTGCTATCAAAGATGTTTTGTCTAAGTTAATCAGTGCTGTTAATTTCATCATAAAAAGATGTCTAGTATGGCTGTTGCAATGTCATCACTATGATAGCACTATGCCGTGATTTATGATGAGACAACAAGAAGAATTCAAGTGAGAACCAACTGAATGCAGTTTATGGCATGCCATGCTATCTGTTTCAGTGGATTTGTCTGTGTGCCCTTTCTCACACACACACATACATACACACCACAAGGATGTGTTCAGGTCACAGCCTACATCCTCTGAGAGCCTAACATTATAGATTACAAGGTCTCTGTGTATCTTCCTTGTAGTGCCCAGACACACAAAAAAAATGCTGCTTGAATAAGGCTGTCTTTTATGGAGTCCATAGCCATACAGTTAGGAGAGCAATCCACAGCACCCAATTAGAGGAATAACAGAGAAAGAAGTGGGTACAAGTTGGCAGAATATTGTGTGAAGCCAATTCCAGTAAGGACCAGGTACAAACAGTGAGGAGTGGTCAAAATAACATAGGAAATGAAACAAGTTAAAATGTCCAAGTAGGGCAGCATGAGATTAGAAGAGATGCATGGAGAGCAGCAGTGCGTGTCAGAGCCCTGAAGGGAGAGGGCAAGACAAATGGATGCAGAGGGAGAAGGACAGAGGCCAGTGTAGTCTGTATTTTGTTGAATCACTTGTTTTTCGGTCTCTGGTCAGCTCATATGGTGGGTAGGGTCATTTAGAAATTCAAAGAGGGAATTGTGTGGTGTTCCTTTTTTTTTTTTTTTTAATTAGTTTTTTATATAATTTTTTGTTAGCTTTGCATATTTGAACTCCCATCTTTGTTCAAAATGGCAGCTTAAGGCATGGCTTTATTTTTTTTCACCATCCATTTGTTTACAGAAAGGAAAAAAAGCAAATAGTGGCATCTCTATTCATTATTTAACTCTGCGTTTTCCTCCAACTTCGGCCTCATACCATTCTCTTGGAAAGATCTTGTGCTTCTTTCTACCTCTGAGTGTCTTATTTCTTCTGCTGCTGTGTTCTTTCCTATCCTGCCCTGTCTTTTGTATTAGTGAAGAAGTGCCTAGACATGGTGGCAAAGAACCCCTCAGGGTTGTTGGATTTATTTGGCTATATAATATTAATCTGGATCTGTCCAGGATGTACCCCGGCCTTCCGTCCAAAGAGAGCTGGTATAGGCTCCAGCAGATCCCCGTGACCCTGGTTAAGGAATAAGCGGGTATAGAAAATGGATGGATGGATATTAATCTCTCCATAATGCATTCAGCTCCCAAGCTGGCTGTTAGTGTTTGGCACAGTCTCCTTTGAGTCCACTACTTAATTAATAAATCAATGTGAAATCTTATTGCAGTTAACGTTTTCTTAGTTTATGAGATAAACATAAGCAGCTATAACCCTTTGTATAAATACTGATGCATTGAGATGTGCTGTTGTGATTTTTGGAGTACTTACCTTCAACTTGCATCATCTAATGAAGTTAGATTCATACTCAGTTTCCCAGAATATCTTTAAAAAAGCCCCAGGGAAACAGTATGACCTACTCTCTGATGGGGTTTAAGAGTACCGTATGGGGGGGAATTAGATTAGATGAATACTGATAATCTTTTTCCACTGGAGAAATTAATTATGCCCCAAATTCTCAAAGCATAATGTCTTGGCTGGATACCATTTCTAGTAAGATTGTTAGAATATAGTAGGCCCTGTCTCATCCTGGTTTAAAAGTAATTTTATACTGAATTCTTTGCTGTTTTGGTTCAAGAAGCTGGAATGAAAATCTGCAATTTATCTTTGATATTTTTGCTGATGAATTTTATCATGACCTCACATCACAGTGCATTTGTCTTTCTGTGGGAATAAGAAAAATATAGCAGCAATGAACAAGGTAGCACATGAAATACAAGATAGACTGCTGACATCAGTGAATTTGTTGTTTGCTTAGTTTTTATGTCCCATCCTTCTTTGCTCCTTCAACTTTGTATTTCCTGTCAGCACTAGGCTTATTAATAAAAGTGGCATTGTGTTTGTCCATGAATGTGTGACAAAACCCCTGTTTGCCATATCTGTGGATGTGTTTGGGTTGAGCACTCTGCATGTATTTGTATTGTGTGGCTCTGAGCCAGACCAATGCAAACAGATGTCGGTTTCAATCAGCGGAGGATGCACCAGCGCAGTGACGCAGACACACAGCTAGAGGAAGAGATTAGCAGCATTTAGACCAATACTGGTTGGGTTGAGAGATGTGGTGATGAGAGAGGGTTTGAAAGGTTAGAACGGCTGGAGAGAGAGAGAAATGTAGTGATTGTGGGTGAGAAGTTGTTTGCAAACATGATTCAAGTGAACGTCACGCTCTAAAATCATTTGTAGTCATTGTTAATGTAATTGTTCTTGGCCCTTATAACATTTCTAGGCAATGGCATAATCTTTGTTTTCCCCTTTTTTAGTTGACACATTTTCACACAACTTTGATATGGTTTTTGCACTTCTTAGCAATTAATTACCAAACCAATGAAAGGGTATTCTGTGCATAATGTGTGATGTTATGAATCAAGTAAAGGAGAATAATAGTAGTTGCGTAAAGACCTACTGGTACACTAATTGTTTGCTTGGTTTTAAGACAATAGCTATATGTTTTTAGGATGAATTATTTGCAAGTTTGTTGTAGCAAGTTTGTATAATAATGAGACAGTCAGAGATATGTAGACATATAGAGAATTCTTACACTGAAGTGCTCAGAGTTGATTATTCTATGTGGATGAGTTTGTTAGTTTCCTGTTTGTATGCAAAAGCAACATATAGTGGAATTAATTATATTTTATATTAGTCTAATTTTCGATTCACATAATTAGACAGTATTCAAAAACTTCAGTTTATGTGGGGATATGATGAAATTTACAAACTATATTTTTACAATTTGGAGCAATTGACTATAGACTGTAACAGCCCAGCCACTGCTTGTCTGTGTGTGTCTGTCTTGTAGTCAATTTAATATGGGCAGTTTCATTTAAATAGCAGCCTTAATTATCAGTTTACTGCTGTTCACATGTATGTTTGTGTGAATGAATGTGCTCATAAAGGTGGGCATGTTTGTGTGTTGTGTGAGAGATCACAAAAGATGGTGAATAGTGGGTCCCTCTGCCCATCATCCTTGCAGCTATCAGATGGATGACTCAGAGCTGATAGGATTTCATTAGCAGACATCAGGCCTTCCACTGAATAGAGAAGCCATTGATTTTCACCATATCAGCAGGGAGGGAGAGAAAGGAGAGGAAGGGGGGGGGTGGCAGTTACAGGTACCGAGAGAACTGGAACCGAGTGCACATCAGTGAAACCAAACAGCACAAAGCGCTTGTCATCTGTAGTCTCAGTGTAAGACACCGAGGAGTACTGAAAGAAGCATTGACCGTACACTTCTCAGTATTTGAGTTGACAAAGAAAGATGGCCGCAAAGGATTTTTGATATTCTGCTTGGCTGTGTGTGTTTTTAGAGACTAGAATCAGAAAATTGTAAAGACTTAACGGTGAAGAAGGGAGAGGGATGCTTCAATATTGGACTATTGACTGTAAACTATCTTTCATATGTGGAATACAGTTTAAAAAAATTTGACGTCAGCTAAACGACTATTTTTTGCAAGTGTCCATCCATCCATTCCCTTTCTTCTGCTTATCTGGGGCGGGGTTGCAGGGGCAGTAGCCGATGGGACATGCCCGGAACACCTCCACAAGGAGGAACCTAGGAGGCATCCGGAACAGATGCCTGAGCCACTTCAGCTGGCTCCTCTCGATGTGGATGAGCAGCGGCTCTACCCCAAGCTCCTCCCAGGTGACTGAGCTCCTCACCCTATCTCTAAGGGAGCACCCTGCCACCCTGCGAAAGAAGCTCATTTCAGCCTCTTGTATCCGAGATCTTGTCCTTTCGGTCATGACCGTTGGTGAGAGTAGGATTGTAGATTGACCGGTAAATCGCGACCTTTGCCTTTCAGCTCAGCTCCTTCTTCACCACAACGGACTGGTACATCGGCTGCAGCAATGATCCGAGGAGTTTAAGCATCTTTTTGCAAATGTTTTACCAGGCTAAAGTTATCGCCGAAGGCAGCAATTTTCTCCACCACCTTAGATGCAAGCATATCTTGGAATATTCACTGCATGGCCATTCTAAGTAAATTTGCTGCAGTATTTCCTCCCTCAGTCAGTAGAAAATGTGGTTAACACCCGGTCGTGCATGACAAAAACGTACCGTCATATACCATGAAATCGGTATAATTTTGGTCATACTGCCCAGCACTATTGTTGCATTACAGTTTACATCCTCTAAGGATTTTCTCACTCACCGCTCCTGTACTCTCGCATCTTTAATTACAAAAATAAGACTTGAAGCGTCATCAGAAACAAAAGGAAATGAGTAAACTAATTTAATTTCTACTTTGGAAATATTCTATCTGTGTGGAAGTCTTGATACATGAGAAGAAGTGATTATGAATATCAGTGGTGAGTCTGTTCTTCATAAACACAGCTAAACTCTCATCAGTAACACACTGTCCTGTCTGGTGTCACTTAACTCCCAGTGGCAAACAACGTGTTATGTTGGAGACAGAGGGGATCATGTAGTATGTTGTGAATTCAATGACTTTCTTGTTTTTTTTTTTTTTTATCTGTCACTGTGATGCATTTATGTCACCTGAAATTATAGATTTTAATACATTTTATCAGACAACACAATTGATTTTATGTCATTATAAAGGCAGCAGTGAAGGAATGAGAGTGAAAAGGGCAGGAAAGGACAGATGCAGCTATAGATTGTAGAAAGACAGATTGTAACATTGCTGGCAAGCATCACTTCATATGGTGCTTTTAGTTTGGTTTGCTGTATGCTGGAATCAACATGACAAAATTATTTTCTCCCTTGCTGGATACAGAATAACAGAGAAGCTGGTAGAAACAAGTGGAAGTCGAAGTTAACTGGGTTGAAAATTGTTTGCAGCGGTTGTCGTTACACCACAAACTCATCACTCCTGCCAACTTTTAATGTTTTGTCAGACATTCTGTGCCTCATTTAACTTATCGTTCAGGGACTGAGTGAGAAGTATTCGTGGTCATTTAGCATCCTCTCTAAAACAAATGGGCTGGGCAGACCCATGTGGGCAGAGCACCATTTGTTCAAATTAAAAGAGAGATTGGAAGAGAAAGAACTGCCTGACTACTCACCATCTATAGTTGGTGCAAGAGTAAGAACAGGAATGACTGGAATGTGTTCATCTTTGAGGATTGTTTGCAGTTGATATGCATTAAACACAAGTACAGGATGTTTACCAAACTTCTTCTGCATCGGTGCTGAAGGTCTTTTCCCCCCAGAATCCTGAGGTCTTGTTTTGCCCTTTCTCTTCCGCTCTGGCAAGTCGTGAGGCTCTGTGCAAATAGTTTTGTTTACTGCATTTGGAAGATTGTTGTCAGCACTGTTCATAAGGATTTGTGTTTGCGTTAGTTATTCTTCTTACGTTTTAGGAATATCAGTGTCTCAATGGCTCTTTTGCCTGAGAAGAACAATTAGAATTTTAATTTTCTGCTATCCAAGTACTAAAAAACTTGAATGAATAATCTGCTCTCCTACTGTACATAACATGTAACATGTAATGGAATCAATGGGGACATTGTTGGTAAAGATGATATGACAATATGAATTAATCTTCAACTGACCTTGTCTGATGAAAACTAAAGGGTTTACTGCATGTTCACTGCTGCTAGGATTAGACTTTGTATTTTACTGTGTGTGTCTTGACTGATTACTACCAGCCCATCCTGCACCGTACATGAGATGCTGCTTGAGAACTGCTGTTTAATGTAGGGCAATACTCCGTTTTGCTTTACTTTGGTGCAGCACAGGATTCTTCTGCAATGTCCCCTTTGGTTGTTTTAGAAGTACCAGTGTGTTGCATAACATGCAATGCATGCTGCGGAACATGCTGGCAAAACAAAACCAAACTCAGCCTGCAGGATGACCCACATTAGTAGCAAAGGGTTCTATAATTTGCTGAGGTATAAGTACATCATGAGGGGAGGCTCATACAGTCTTCATATGTAGTCTCATGCAACCTCTGAACTATGTAAGCTCTTCTGTAACAGTTTGCTCGGTGTTACAGTGACACTTGAATTGGTGGTGTGTTCCCTCAAAATGGTTCCAGATGTTGTTGTTCATTGTGGTTTCTTCACATCCCAACTTTCTTTCTGTCTCTTCCTGCCTGTCGCTTTCCCTTTCACACCCCCTCCTCTCCTTTTAAAGATGAACATCACTCCACCTTTTCATCATGTCAGCAACTCTATATTTGAGGACTGTCAGTGTGAGAAGATGGAGGCAGTGGTTGTTAATAAGCACTTGTCTTAATGAACCACAGACTGTCAGGACATTCCTTAGGCAACCAGAAGTTGACCAAACCTATAATCTGGGTGTGAACAGGGGGTGGATGGAATCATTGGTCATCCTTAACCAACATGAACTGAGATTGGACTGCTGGGAGGGAACGATCATAATGAGAGGGATAAGAGATAGTAGAGAAGATAGTACCTTTTTTGCTGATCTGTTCTGTTTTTTTTTTTTTTTGTTTTTTTTTTAATGTACTGTATGCATGTTTGATGCAAATCCTCACTGCTGTATTCTAGTCCTCTCCTTTCCTCCCTGTTTTTCTGTCCTCATTTTCACAATTATTATTTCTACAAACTGAGTAATTTCCTGTTGTCCCTTGGGCACATGGAAGGAGGACGTGACTAGGCTGTATCTGAGCTACTGATACATATCAATTCTCAGTCTTCATCAGATGAAAACCACACACACAGCCATGTCACATATTATGTTTTGTTTATGTGGGAACTTTCATTCTGGGCAGACTCATAATCTGACTGGCACTCTACTGTATGCCTCGCTGCCTGTGTCCTCGTGCCCTCTCCGAGACATCACATTCCCTCCTGTCTTTCTTACTGGCAACTAGACCGTAGAGCAATGTCACATAACTGGCATTGTAACTGATTGACATTTGATTGGCTGCTGCAACAGCAGAATGCGAGGCTGTAGGAGACTGTCTACAACCCTCCTCCATGTCTCATTCACCTATTTTATTCCTGCTGTTTCCTGCTCTTCCTATTCTTTTGAGCAAAAGGATTTTGTGTCGGGACAAAACATTTGCAGAGGCACAATTTATAAATTTGCAGAGTAATTGAATAGTTTATGGTTTGATTTCTGATGATAGCAGCAACCGTTTTTTGGTAGGTTTCCATGACTCACATGATTTCAAACAAGTCACAAATGCTCAATCATACATATCATATAATGCATCTTGACACCATCCTTTACTGCAGATTCCAGACACAGTTTGTAATGCAGGATTGGTGTATAAATTGTATTGTTCCAGACCCAGCTGAACATCCTTTTTTCTCAGACTGGACAAAAGCTTTGTTTTTTTTTTTTTTAACATTATGAATAATAGTAAACTGATCTTCATGTGTAAAATCAATGATGTTTCCCTTTCAGTGGGCAGCACAAATGCTTTTTCCCCCCATCGGTTCTGTTTTAAATTTAACCTTTAATTAATCCTAAACACATGCACGCATTTATATGATGAGCTGTAACTATCAGATACATAACTTCAGTGATTAACTGAGGAGCCAACTAATCTGCTAATAAGGTAGTCAACAAATTCTTTGATCATTACAAGTCGGACGGTCCATACAAATAGTGAAATAACATGAACTGAAATTTGATTAGTGGGGCTCACACAATATGGAGTGTGTCTCCAAAGACAATGAAGTGCTCAGAATTAAGCTCCTGGTCCATAAGCTCTTTTCAGAGTACTGAAGCCGTGCTGACCTATGAGGAGCTGAGAAACTCTTGAATGCACTTGTCTTGCTAATGGGACCTGTGGGAAGAGTTAGGCAGTTTATTAATAATATTTTCTTGTTTACCATCAGTTTTCTTTGCAAATATGAAGACAGGCAAATGCATGCAGCAGAGGAAGAAAGGAAATGGAGAAAGCGAAGGAGAGGGTAGAGTAAATAAAGTATGTAAAATTGTTAATAACAGTAGTTATATTAAATGAATGGAATTTATGGTATTTGTGAATAATCTGTTAATCCCACTGTTAAAACTCAATGCCCAGCCCTAGTTTTTATGAGGGTTTATTGGATGAAATTACAGCCATTTACCTGATTGGTTACTTGGTGCGGTGGTTGACAGTATGTTACCAAGACAAGTGGGGTGAATATCATATCTATTGACACATCTATCAGCTTTATGGAACCTTTAGATAAAGCTATGCTTACGATCATAAAAAGTGTCACTGGGTGTAATTGAGAGTGGAAGTACCACAGTGTCCTGTTTCACCATTGAATAGAAGGGACAAGTTTCTAATTATGGCTTAGTCGGAACATAGGCAGATTCTCCAACAAACATCCTATATAGTAGTTAGTGTAGACTAAATGTTAGTATTTGAAAGTTTCCAATCTTCTCTCATTTCTAGTTTACCTGCAGAGCACTGAACTTCAAATATTGATTTAACTGTCTGAAATCACTGGAGTTTCAGATATAACAGTTGTTTTTTTTTTTTTCTTCTTTTCCTCTGAACACAGTAAAATGGTTGCGTGTTTGAGAGCGACTGGGATTTATTTCCTGTCTGTTTGTTCTTAATCATTCTGTAAAATTGTAAATATGATTAATTAGTCACTCATAATAAATGCCTGTGCTTTGTACATGTGTGTGAGCATGTGTGTAAAATGTTTTCTCACCACAGACCCTCCATCCTTCCTCCCCCTCATCCTCCTCCATCTCCTTCACGCTATACAATGGAGAGTTACTAAGTGCAAACACACATCTCCTGGTTTTTGAAAAAAAGTTGTTCATCCTGTCATCTGTGAATCACACTTCATTGTACACCCACACTGTTTTTTGGCGTATGGCTCAACTACTTTGAATCACTGCATTTGATCTTAAAATGGTGATAAGTCTGTGGAGTTGAGTCATTAATAATTTGTGCATTGCTTTTCTACAATCTGGCAAACCCTTATTGTTTGATACAGTGATGGCGTATTGCAAGTATCTTTTATAATCAGGTACTGGGGAAAATGTAGGAAGCGTCAGAAAATTATTGCTAGAAAAACTTTGCCCCAGCAAATCAAAACTGTGTTAATTGTTACTATAAGCAGAATGTGGCTACATTCTGGGCTCTTAATTCTTCTGAAACCGGCAGTGATAGCAACTTCTGCAGTTTTTTTTTTTTTTTTTTTTTCATTCATTATCTATAATGACGATTTTTCTCTCAAGGATTATGGAAGATAGGGGGGCTGAAGCCAGTTCCAGAAGGGCACATCTTGGAGAGAGTGCTAGTTTATCACAGGTTGACGTGTAGAGCCAACTTGTCTGTCTGTTATATTTGATGTTTGGGTTACTGTTCAACCTCTGAGAGGTGTAATAATGGAGATCTTTGCTGTTTTAGTCCTGAGCCATCTACAAGACAGCTACAGCTGGAAAAAGATGCATTTAAATGGATTAATGACCTTCATAGTGAACAGGCATATTGAGAAAACGTTTTTTATTTGTCACAATTGGTGCTGCAGTTAAAGCACGTATACTAATTTTTAATTTATCATACAAAAATCAGACTTGCTTTTTTGTGTGATAAACACTGAAGATATGTGCTTTTGGCACATAATTGCCTATTGGAATAGGTTTAGTATTCAAAAAAAAAAAAAAAAGAAAGAAAATTACACCGAATTAATTCAACAGTGGAGGTGTCTTAAATTGTGTTTTGTTGTCGAGGTCAGCATCTTAAATACCTGAGCTGTTTTAGCCTTGAAAACCAGACAATATCACACTGACGACAGATGTGGCCTCACTGTCCAACAGGAGGCTTGGAACTACAGCGAGAAAACATTTCTGTCAAATTATCATTTAGAGGCTGAGCCTTGGGTTGTTACCATGCATCCAACAAGAACTTTAGTCTCACATCCTACTTGTAAGCACCAGAATTTCTGCATGTTAGTTTGTCCAGGAAGATGAACTTATTTTTATTTGCAAATTTATCTCTAACATTTATTTCCATTTTATAATGCTATAATGAAGGTCATTTTTCTTTATGAAAGTGTGTGTGCAAATAGACACTTTACCGTATGGAATCAGGAACAGCAGGCTCATTGAGCATGCTCATGATGGATGTACCCGCAAATTTTGGGAAAAGGTTCCCAAACAAGACTGATGCTTTACTTTTCCTCAGCATCTGTGGAAGGACCTCTGCCCTAGCCAAACTGATTGTTTAATGTCGCTCCCCACATAAGTCAATGTGTCAGCTCACTGACAGCCAAAGTGCAACATATATAAAAAAAAACAAAAAAAAAAAAACAAAGGATATTTTTCTTGCCTTACTGTTTCATCCTTCTTTGGTAATAGGGCTTTGCTGGGTATTGTCAGATTTATGTGGACAAAAGAAGGGAGAATTTCTATATATTTTGTTTCTGTGGCAATGATCTGTTTTGGGTATGGCCAAAATAGCTGATTTCCAGGAGAAAGTCAGGGACCTAGCAGGGTCTTGACAAATGCAGTCTGGCAACACCCATATCAATTTTTTTTTTCTGGAGAATTTTGAAGGGGATTGTATAAAAATACTACTCACCAACTATAGGTAATTGAGCCCTATAGTGTTTTACAAAGGGCATAGAGCAATACCTGCTGATTTTCAAGAGCTTAAAGTCCTATTTGTGATATGCTGCTGCTTTGAGAGATATACATACATTTTCATATCATATATATTGTTAATTCTTAGTCACCTAATGGACACCCAGCTTCACAAACTATTTGGTAAGAAATCAGTAGTTAAATGGAAGAAGCAGACTTTGCAGGAAATTGCGAAAGACTGACACGAGCACCAGCTGGAGGCAGAGCAGGCACTTGGTTGTGGGATCTGCCTCTCTGATCTATGAAAGTCTTGTGTAAAAAGAGACACACTGGTAAAAAAAAATACATCTTCTTGTCTTTGTGCCGAAAATCCACTTGGCTCTGCAACAGGGTCATTTGCCACATGGTCCTTGGTGCATGCTATTTGGAGACTGGAGATGGGAACCATGAGCGCTGGCTGTTTATAGAGATGGAGGGGGTGTGGGGAAGAAAGGAAGAACAATGATAGGGTTGGAAGAAGAGATGGCCAAAAACTGAGGTGGACAATGAATAGCAAAACACTGTGGTTTTATGATATGTAGACTTACAACATACTCATCATTGGATTTGGGCTGTATTAAATCTCTGCAGATTGTAGGAAATTATGTTTGTTGTTCTCTTTAGTGTTTTCATGTAATTTGCTGACTAAATCGTTAATCAATACATAATCTCCAAGATAATTATGTTGCATTCTAGTTACCGGTAGTTGCTTCCTTAATCTTTCATTAAATATTCCATGCTTAATTGTCATGTAAAATTAAAGTATGCAAATAGATGAATGGAATATTAAATAATGTGAAGAAACACATCTGGTGCACAGATGGATGCATCACCACCTCACTTGCCTTCTCAGATGCTTTGTATTCATCTCTGTGTCAGCTGTCGGCATGCTGCTATGTGGATTCAGAGCACTGACCCACTTTTTTGATCGGTGGGTGACACTGCTTGATGGTGCACCTGATTTTTCCATGCAACAAAACAGACATGTAATTCCTGCAATTCCTAAATATGTGCGTGCATGCACTGCGTACGTGGTTACATCACATGTGTTACAGCTGACTGTGGAGCCACCTGGACAGTACAGGCAAGGCCTAATTTTAGCATCCACGGGCACAAACGCAAACTGACACCATCTCTTTGTCTTTTTTTTCCCTGCCCTCCTCATGCAGGCTCTCTTACTGAAATGCGCACGCACACACACAGGGAAACAGACAGGTAATGGCTGTCGAAGGCCATTTCTGGTGGTTTTCATAGGCATGCCCTCTTAACTTTCTGTTTGTGGTACAAGGTAATGAGACAGTGGGGACAGCTTATCTCCTCGTGGCCTCTTCTGTCCAATGCTTCTTCTCTTTTAGAGGCAGAATGGTTAGAGTGCTAGCTGAAATCCTGAGGGTAGCAGGGAAAATTTAGGCGGGGGATGTTGAATAAATGACTCTCTTCCTGCCCCGTGCTAGTCGAAATAGAGTGGGAGACTTATTTTATATGCCCTGCCTTATTTTGTGTTACAGTCTGTGAACTGTGTTTGTGTAAACATTTGTCTCTGAAGTCATCTGACATCTCTCTACATAAATTATTTCTTAAGACGTCCCAATTCAGAGTAGTGGCTGCTAAATAAAGGTGTTTGTTTTTTGTGAACACATCCACCGTCTCTGCTGCTCTTCGTTTTTTATTGATGCACATTAATGTTGGTATTTCTCTTGGACTTGGACAGTGCATGAAATAAAATGAAGGTTACATTCACATAGTTGCTCATGTCTCCTCATGATATTAGAGATGATATTTTTCTCTCTGCATCATTATAACATTGCTAGGTGATGGTTAATGTATTATCTGCCAGTCTTAAGAAACATATCCTTTCTCACCTGCCTCCTCCTGACTCTCAGGGACAGGAGGATAGATGAGTCACTTCAACAAAAGAGCCTTTTAAATCTCCTCTTTGAAATATGTCTATCTCGTTATTAGTCTACTGTATGTCTGCCTGCCCCTCTGTCTCATTGCTCTGTGTCTTTGTGTTTTCTTACAGCTTGTCTGTCAGCAAGTTTTTTTTCTGTCTGCTTGTTTATGTCCCTGCCAGTCTTCATCTTCTTCCACTAATTACATGTCTCCGAGCCTGCTAACCTTTGTGCCTGCCTGCTGCCAGTGGATCCACATGCTTCTCCTTGTCCTTACTCAACAGCTTGTCTCAGTACCCAAAACAACCCAACACAATGTTTTCACACCTCATTTCTGTTATCCCATACTCCCACCTGAGCAAGCCCCTACGTGTATACCACAGAGTACTATAATCATCCCGCATGTTTATTCTTCCACTTTAAAAGTGATTTATTGGCTTTTACAGATGTCCACTCATAAAAGAGAAGCTAACAATCAGCCAGTAAGATATTAATTTAATACCTTCACATCTAAATTTATGTTTAAAAGCCACAAAGATTCTATTTTTTATCAAAAAACATCTAACATGAATAGACCTCATTGGTCTATTATTATACTCCCTACTTACTATGCACAGCAGCACAGGTCTGCCATTCAGAGTTTGGAGTGGCCTGGCTTCATCTGCTTTGCTCTGTTAGTGAGTGTGTGTTGGCCCATAGAGCCTCTTCCACCTCTTATCCCTTTAGACCAGTTTGTTAAACAGCCTCCACTGTGCCTGTGCTGAAATAGAGTGCAACTTACAAAAAGTTAACCTTTTAGTACATGTGCAACCATGTGTTATTTAAATGTCTGTGTGTGTTTCCATAGCACAGTGTCCTTTTCATTTCAGTTCTCTGATTCCATGGCTAGTGTAGGTGAGGTTAATGCAGCAAAAACTCTGGGCATTAGCAGGCATGTTTAAGCTCACAGGAAGTCACCGAACAGATGCAGTGCGCACACTCAGTCACATCGCTTTTTTTTACCTGTGTGGGTAAGAATCACTGCTTATTTACCAGTGAATCTTTAAATATGGAAGATAAAGGTTGAATCGGTTTCCTAACCTAACAAAAGGTTCAACATTATTTGGGCTAGATGTGACGTAGTCAAACCTACAGATGGGTGATTAAGAGAAACCTGAACAAATAAGTGGAGAAATAACAATTGCAGATGCTTCTTCAAGGGGCAAGAATGGTCACTGAATAATTTGATGAAAATGATCAGAATCATAAACTATGGCCTTCACAGTCAGCAGATCTCAGGTCAGGTAGATCTGGGACACCCATGACAGACAGCACTCCATTATCATCATCAAACAAGTGGAAAAAAAAAAAAAGTGTTGGTTTCTCAACACTTAAGACATGTTATGTTTGTTTTTCTTTTAATTTGCATGACAAGTGTGTTTTAACAGTACACTTTAGTGTGAATGTGTATGGTGAAGGCTTGGAATGGGTTTTTGTGAATGTGCACTCATTTTTAACAACTGGACAAGGTATAATTACAGTCTTTTAGGGTGGTCATTTGCCTTAGTGTCAACCGTTTACTGTGGGGTGAAGGGTGGACCTCACAGAGCTACTGTATAATCATAATAATACACTGCTGCAGGTGGTGCTCTCTCCTGTTATGAGTTTCTTTTCACTTCTTAGGACCTTTCTTGTTCCCACTTGTCCGGAATTACACAAAAACCTAGATTCTGAACTTTTTTCATAGACAAGCTACACATTTGTTAGAAAACAGTTCTCTAGAAATTAGTCATGAGGGAGAGAAGAGAGAAATCTTTATTTTTTTTTTTTCTACAGGTGCTTTCCAGAGCACAAAGTTTGTTTGTCTAACCCTGTTCAGAGTACTGTTATTCTTCTTTTTTTTCAGTTTTGGCACTGTCTTGTCCTTTCTGGCTTCATGTGCCTTGGCTTTCCCTAGAATTACATTGTGTCATGAAAAGAGAGCACTAATTACATTAGCACCTGTGCTAGCATCCCTCTGAACGGAAGCCATTAAGTCATTGAACAGTGCGTACCACACGCTCTGTTATTGTCATCTGCGTTAATTAATCCCTGCCATATGAATTCATGTAGATTTTCTTTCACATTCACATCATGCAATCGGAGTTCAGGCCTGCTGTAATCTACACAGCAGTTAGTGGTTGATTTTGTTCTTTTTATATTTATAAAATAAAATTTATAAGGAATAATCTGATTTAAAAAATCCAAAGGACAAGCAAAATAAGAGTCAATAAAAATAAAAAGTTGAAATAATAAAAGATTTTAGTGTCCCATGTAATGCTGAAAGCAGTTTCTGTCGCCTGGCTACAGCTGACATGCACCTTGGCACATCTAGATACACACTAAATATTCTTTCATTAGCAAAGCTGTAAACCTGTCATCTTTGGCTTGGGGCAGTGCTTGATTTACAGGAACATGAAATAAGAGAAGAAGAGTAGAGAGAATGAGAAATTTTGAAATTTATTTATTGATGACTTTATTCTGAAGCAAGATTTGGAGGAAATGCTGAAATGTACACTGACATAACTACAATAAAAGCTGTTAACATAATGATAAAAAGTCAGACCAGTGCCTTGAACAGTGACCATAGGTAAAGAGAATATGCATTTTTTCTACCCTCTATATTAAAATATAATACTTATATTTTTAGAAATAGCACATTTTTTTCCTTCTCTACGTTTATAGAAATATGAGCTGAAAGCTTTCTAACACCTGATCACCTTGAATATTCATCAAGCTCTGTGTCTTGACGTCGGTGCATGTATCTGCATGTGCTCTCAAAATTAACTTTGTCTATATAAGGACAAGCTTGTGAATGTGTCATAATTTCTATGTATGTGTGTGCTTCTCCTCTGCAGCAGAACATTCATTTGGGCTGTGATGGTGGCTGTTCATAGGGTGCAAGGCTGAATGCATTAGCAGGATCAGAGAGAGGGTATTTCTGGGTGAGGCGTGTCACGACTGGCAGGCCTTTTATACTTGATTTCCCATTTTCCCATAGTTGCAGCCACGTGGGTGCAAAAATTAGAGTAGCAAAAATATCTCTCTGACTCTGCACATCTGTATTTTTTTTTTTTCTTTTTTTTTTTTTTTTTAACTCTTTAACTTTGATGATGACATCTGTCTTTAATTCATGAGTGGAGTCACTGGTGTTGAATTTGAGTACCTGATGCATATCAAGCACAGGAGCATGATACCTTGTCTGTGGGCTGCTGTGTGTCAGTTAGTGAGAGGTAGCATCAGGTTCTTGTTCTGAGACTCAATGTTAATCTCCATGTGGTATCAGAAAGAGAGAAATTGTTTATGTGATGATATTAATTGGTAGTTACATAGGGATAGGGGTGCATGGAAGCCAAGGAGATATTAGAAAAGAAATAGGGGGATACAAAAGTTTTCATCCAGAGTATGAATCAGCCTGCGTCATGTAAGAGTTTATTCAGGATCATTCTACATGAAAACAGGACAATAGTTATTTAAGATAACAACTCTACTTTATGTGAGAGTTGGATTAAATTTAATTCATGTTCTGTGCATTCACAATCATATCATAGGGGATGAAATAACATTTGATTGAAAACAAAACAATTATTAATTATGGAAAAATGTAGTGTCAATAGTATGGGTGGCACAGTGATGCCGTAGTTGGCATGTTTTCCTCATGTCAGCGTGGGTTTTCTCCAGCTTCTTCCCACTGTCTGAACACATGCAGGTTACATTAATTGCTGACTCTAAATTTCTTGTAGTTGAGTGCATTTGCTTGTCTTTATGTGTCAGCCATGTGATAGACTAGTCTGTCTAGCATTTGGGTCTTTTGCCCAATGTCAGCTGGGATTGGTTCCAGGACCCCCATGGTTCTAAGTGGTATAGATAATGGACAGAGTAGTATATTGTGTAATTCAGAAATTCAACACAGTGTTTTTTTAAGTTGATTTCATTTAAACCATTTATTGGAAATTTGTTGGGTTTCTTCATTCCATACAGATTGCATCCTGAGTATGCATAAAAACCTGAGTTGTTTTTTAAAGTGCAGTAAATATAGAAATGATAGAACACAAACTGCATCTGCAAATTGGAGATGAAAACATTTTCAGTTTTCAGAGAAAGTTAACAAAATCAGCTTAAACAAGTGAACATCAGTCACATTGATAAGAATAGTTGCAACCCCTAGTCAAAATAATTTTGAAATGGTGCATTGTTAAATTCCTGGGAGCCTGTTCCTTGTGTGGGCAGACTACCTGTCCCCTTCTTGCTCCAAGTCTCAGTATAATCAGTACATTAGGGATCGCACAGTGATCTGTGCAACATTATGAATTGAAGTTTTGTATATTATTAGCTGTGTGGCCTCCAGTTGGTTTATCTGTCCTCTATACATCTCCAAAATATTCTTGTTTAATTTGTGGCGCATTGATTTTTGCTCATCTAATGATTTTTTTATTTTGAAAAGATACCTTGAGAAGTACAAGGCCATGTGTAATGTCTGTGAACACATTTTAGTTCTAAAAGAGTGTTTGCCGTCACCGTGATGCTGACAGTCACTCAATAATACATAAAAATGTCACCTTTAATCTCCTGGATGTCAGATGTTGGGTGGATGACCCCCAACTAGCCTTTAACCCACCCACACACACCACCTTTTAGTAGCGTTTTTGGTGTCTCTTTATGTAATAAGTAACCCTTTTTATCTCGTCTCTCTCCTCAGGATTGAAAAAACGTACCAGGAAGGCCTTTGGGATACGGAAGAAAGAGAAGGACAATGATTCTGCGTAAGTCCTGGTTCTCTTCCTGGTTTGAGATCCAAATGTAGGGCATGTTTAGTTGTTCTGTTGCTGAAAGTATTCACAGTGTTGTGCAGTGGAGCAGAGAGCTGGCTGTAACCCCTGAATTGAAATTTTAAGAAGAATTGATATAGAGCAGCAGGTCATGCACACACTGCAGCATATGAAAGGATTAGAATAAGTAAGAACAATTACAGGATTAGTATGAAGTACAAAAGAGGCTAGACAGCTGCTTCCATTAACTTTAAATAGCCTGAGAGGCTAATGATGAGCTACAGTGCTATATTGTTTATTATATTAATATATCTGTTAAACTGCCCTTACAAATCTTCCGTGCCATGTTTTTATGGATCTCCAAAGTATTGGGCCAGTACTATTAATTCTTTATTTCTGAAATTATGCAAATACATCAGGATCATAGACTTATTAGAGAAATCAGATCAGTTTTCTAAGGACTGGGTCAACCTTCTGACTGTTTGTAAGTGTGATGGTTTTCCAGAGGTGCTTAGCTGATTTGTAGTTGTGCATTAGATGCTTAGATGCACTGCAAATGGTTTGTGTGCTGGGGTGTCTGTGGGAGGGTTATTTGTGAGTGGGTTAGTATGGTTGTCTGAAAAGCTTTTTCCTTGAATGCTCCTATTGAGGAGCAAAGCACTTGATTTCAAAATGAATTGCTCACATGTTAAGTAACATTTATGCTCTTTGATTTTCTCTTTTTCATTTCCCACAGGGGTTCCCCAGACAGAGATGGGGGTGTAAGTACCTTAAATATTTAATATACATCTGCCATTTAATTTATCTGTTAATTAATCTTCTGTGTGTGCAATCACATCATTTATTTTATATGGGTTTTTTTTTTGTTCTTTTTTTTATTATTTGCCAGGAACTGCAAGAGGTTGAATTGGTACTGAACTGAGCACTAGTCCATTTAGAATTGACTAACTTCCAGAGTAGTGTAGTGTGTAGAGCTTAGATTTGTTACACACATCACAGCAGTTTCTTCAACTTATCAGTCAGTCTCCAGTGCTGCTCATACAGTCATCTATTCATCAGAACGCTGTCTGAGGAGACTTTGAGTGAAAGAAACAAAAAGGGCAGCAGGCAATTCTCCTGTGACATTTGGAGTACCTTGAAGAGAACTAAATATTCAAATGTGATTAACCACTGTTAAGAGATCATTAGCAAGCAAGCGACATGTTGCAGCTTGTTTGCAAAGTCTTGCTAGATTTTTTTAAAATGATATTTCCTTGAACCGTTTTAGGAGTTACAAACAAGAAATTTGATTAAAAACAAATCAGTGCCTGCTACATGAAAGTAGGAAACTGCAGGACGGTGTCACATGATGACATCTGAAGTACACCACATCACCGTTTATACACCAGAATTTACAATATATAATGCTGTAGCTGCACTCACAAACATCAGACTATTTAGTGGTAACACAGTAGTGCATAACATAAAATGCTTGGTGGAGTTTTAATCATGCTCTCTCTCTCTTCTCAGCCTCAGAGGAAGACCAACGGGGCCCCTAATGGCTTCTATGGCGATATTGATTGGGACAGATACGTAAGTAAATATTTGAAGGTATGATTATTATTTCATACTATCAAACAGTTTTTCAGTTTGATCTGCAACAAGTGACCGTCAAAACTGCTGTTTAGTTTTAAATCGCATAAAGCCTATAGGATTAATCCTTATTGTGTAGAATCTATTGACACATTTGTAGATATGGCATGATAGAAATGATTACAGATAGTAAATCAAGGGACTTAACTACTGCCAGTTGCATCATTTGCTTGGCTTCACTTTAGACTAGGATTATCACTTTGTCAATATGCATTTATTTATGTTTCATTGAGCAGGGAATATAGCATTTCTTATGACTAGAGCTCATTGAACCATTCAAAGGTCTTTTAATTAGCTTCTGTTTTTTATTGTCCTATAACTAATATCACAGCAGTTTGTTACTGATAATGTCATACAAACATTTAAGAGATTTACTGTCTGTTTCAGAACTCCCCTGAAGTGGATGATGAGGGCTACAGCATCAGACCTGATGAGGAGTCAGAAGAGGGAGATATCCTCAGCACTGTTTAATTTGACAGAATCAGTTAGTTTTGGCTTTCTATGCCAAATTTCTAAAGGTTGATTGTTTCAACTGTTAGTACAAGGTTTGTTTGAGCATATAGAGCTCAGTTTCAGATGGAATGTATTTTATCTAATTTCAAATTCAGATGTAGATGCCAAATTAGTGGAAACAAATCCGTGTAATCCCGATGTTACACAAAGAAATCCTAAAAGAAAATCATCTCATTGACATACATTTATGATAAAGTGCGTCATCTGCTTAACATTGTGTAAAAACATTTAATAAAAGATCTAAATTAAGGCAGTAAGGCTCAGCATCTAACAGTGTCAGAGAAGAATGAGTCATTAACGCAGCAGATGTGAAAGGGAAGTTGCCAAAAGATTATTGAGAAAAGGCTGACAACCTGTCAGTGAAGCCTGGAAATATGATTCGTACAACTAATATTTCCTGTAAAACAGTGTTTATTGAACTTTTATTTATATATTCTTTCTCCTTTATCCCCATCCCCCCTATCTTTTACCTACATCTCCTACAATGACAGTTTTAGAGTTGACCATATGACTTTACAATTACACCACAATCACATAGTCCCCTTATGCAATGAACTGTTTGAGCTATAGCTCGCTACTTTCCTTGACGCCGCGCTCTCACCTACCACCACGAAATCCCACTTCTTCTCCTCTGATGAGTCAGAAGAAGAGGAGGACCACAGGAAAAAATTCAAGATCAAGATCAAACCGCTGCCTGCTGATCGTGTCGTGGTGGCACCCTCAGTTGATGAGCTTAAAGCTTCCATAGGCAACATAGCACTGTCCCCGTCTCCTCTGGTGAGTACCTGTGATGTCTATGCCCTCTCACTCCTGCCCTTCATTAATGGAGAGCAGTTTTATTAGTGTTTAGGTGGCTATAAAATGCATGAGCTTCTTATCTTCATGCTCTTTAACTGTGTTATACCACATAACTTTAGATATTTTATGTCCGCATGTTTGGCTTTACATTAAAGTCACATGTTGTCTTTGAAATGTGATTGTTTTAACTGCTAACATACTGATATTTTGTCTGCATGGCCCTGTATGTGCTAGTATCTCTTTATGCAGTATATATTCTTCTTCATCCCTCTTTTACTTTTCGTGGGAACAGAACTAGTCTAATGTTTAAGTCTTAAGTTTAAACCCAAGACTGAAATCGCAATCTGCAGTGTCTCAAATCAGTGTGGTCAATTATGATTACGAGTCTATATAGTTAATTGTGATGCTTGTCATAGTTGGTCAATGCCACCCATGACTTCAGTGTTTACTCTTTTAATGAGGTTCTGTTTAACAGAAAACAGATGTCCCACCTCAGCAAAAATTATCTGACAACTGCAAAGTAGCAGGGAGTCTAGCTCTTGTTTGAAGTGGTGCCTCTCAGTTGATGAGTCCAAATTCAAGCACACATCTGCTTTATACAGCTTGTAATTAGCAATGGGTCTCCAAAGCAGGTTTTGGCATCCACTGCCTTTCTGGCTCCTATACATAATTCCCATGTTCTCCAGTGGGGACAGTTGGCTTGGGTGTCTGCTTGAATAATTCAGATAGGAAAGTGGGCACAATGAACCTGTGGGTATGTCTGCTGTCCAGTGAGATTGCCTGTGGTTACCTGAGCTTCACATCTTAATAATTCAGTCCGTGCGTAATGTGTTCACCCACTGACTGCTAACCTGATCAGTTGTGAAAGTTTTTTTCATGCTGCTAATGTCAGTGTGCACATGTGTAGGAGAAATTTAGGAGGACATTGTTTGCTTTTGGCATTTTAATTCATTGCATTCATAGCATTTCAAGCAAAAATGCTAAATGCT
The DNA here is from genome assembly GCF_900324485.2 of Mastacembelus armatus. Lineage (NCBI taxonomy): Eukaryota > Metazoa > Chordata > Actinopteri > Synbranchiformes > Mastacembelidae > Mastacembelus > Mastacembelus armatus. Next base: position 6,386,769 of record NC_046636.1, on the reverse strand, counting down.
AGCCAGTTCTTCATTTTCAGATTTGGTCATTCAGCCACTACAAATAGGATATCTTTTGCACAAATTGAAGAGTTCACCAGGACTCAGGGTAATTGTAGTCTGCATTTTTTGCATTGACTTGCTATTTCCCTTATTGAGGAAATAAATTAATCTATGCAGAAAAATGAAAACAAGATTTTATGAAGTTAGATGTTTAGTTGTTAGCTATGAACTGCTATGTATTGTGGTGTTATAGCTATGACCAGGATTTGTATTTGCTTGCTGGTTTCCAAACTGCCACCTTCACTTCTACCAGTTCAAATTAGCATCATGTTTGCCCAGACACAGCTTTCGCATAAATTACATAATTCTCACGCAAGTGCTCCTTGTCCGTGGCAACACTGGGTAACCTTGGATATGGACTGACAATAAAATGGTCTGGTGAAAAGAGGAAGAGGGGCCAAATGTTCACTGGCTTTCAGGAGCACTAACACTACTTCTTTCCACTTCTTTATAGTTTCCTTGAATTAATCCAGTAGCATTTTATTCTCAGACTTAAACATTTATTGCTCAGTCTTATGTTCAAAAACCTGTCTCATGTATGACAGCCCACAGTAATTTCAGTCACACTGGGAGTACTTTTTCACATTTGTTTTCATGTAAACATGACATTGCCAGCTCTGAAAAACCTAAAACACATACTGTGCCAGGTGTAAAACATACTGGGGTACTAAGCGTTTTGTGTATAACATCTTATTAACATCTTATTTCACATAAAACCGTAACCAGAATACAATACAGCCTTCATGTTAAGAGGATTAGTGGGTAATGTGTAAGTAGAGAAATAAAGGACTGACTGAATTCAGTGAAGAGCCACAGTACCACACCTGTTTCTTTTCAACTGTTTTAGTTATTACAGTTGATGTAGATGACTCCATTTTACACAGATGCTTTGCATTGCAATGTTAATACACTTTCCCCTGTAGTGATCTAACCATTCCACCCCTCTCTTCTTCTTGTCTGTGTCTTATCTCCTATTTTTGCTGCCTGTACTGATGATGCTGATGTCTGTAGAGGAGTCCGGTAAGCCTTTGCTTTGCATGCTGTTGTGTTGATAGCTTTATGTTTCTTGACTGTTAACTGTTTTACCCTTCCTAGTGCTGCTTACTTATTATGCATTTTCTTTCAAAATCTGCTCCATGGTGAAGAAAAAAATACATATGAATCAAGATATTAAGCCAGTATAATACAGTGATAATTGTTTGATTTTGTTTGGTTTATAGATAGGCAGACTATGTACATATGTCTAACTGCTCAGGATTTTTAAGGCACATGTAAGTTAATTTACTTTCCTTGGCACTTGGAGTGCAAGAGCTCTGTATTATTAGTACTTTCCGCTGACTAAGACATCTTAAATCTGATTTTAATTAGTTCTGGCATCTCCGTTTTCAGTTCTCAGTGCAAATAACAAGACCACAAGTGGTAGGGGAGGCAGGGAAAAGGTCAAAGATGGATTTAATATGTTCATATTTTTAAAATGGACATCTGATGATATAGTATTCTTTATCTGATTGTCTAGCAGCATTTAAACTGGAAAGATTTCATTTTAAGAACTAATGTCTTTCTTTTATCATGAATTCATTAATGAATTAATACAGTTTCTTAGAATATCCATCAGTAGTGTTGATAGCTACTTGACATAGATCTCACACTCAATTTTCAGTGAGTACATTGAGTACATTTCATTACTATATGTGTATTGACTTTCAATAAATAAACAACAAAAAGCGTTTTTTTGTTGTTTTTTTTTTTGTTGTTGTTTTTTTTTTTTGGAGTGGTCTGTACTCTGTGTGTATGTCTGCTTACATACAACAGGGAGGCACTGGTAATGACCAAAACTGTCGCACTGGATCCTTCACCCACACATCCAATGAAATAAATCCTTTCACCGGCTTGTCCCACCTCCTTGTTGCATCACTTCAGTCACTTATGGTTCACTGCACAACTGGAACAAGCACAAGAGAGGGATGGAGGGAGAGAGGGTTGATGTGAGGCGGATGTGACGCAGGCAGTTGGAGAGATTTCAGCAGAAATTAGAGACCACCAGGGCAGATGGGAGGCTACAAGGGAAATTAAAGGCCTTTCAAAGGAATTAAATGGCATCTGTGACAGTTTTGCACGCAAAAATGATCAAATAAAGGGATGACGATGGAGACAGTTGTAGATAAAATGATAGGTGGTGGATTGAAGCATCTGACTGATGCCCAGTCACAGCATGTTCCTATATTCTTATTTATCTGAAGACCTTAAAGTGTTAACAGAAGACAGCTACATCTGTACAACCAGATCAGTTTGAATAAATCATCCTCAGCTGTTTCCTAATGCTCAATTAGGAAACATATACATATTACACAGGATTTATTAAGATATTTGCATTTATGCTCAAAACCCTTAAACCATATAAGGCTGCACAGGAGATTTCTCACAAAATTTAAGGCAGATAAGCGCATAATGAACACTTTCTCAGCTTGTCATCTTGCACATCCCCAAATTCTACTGATGATGATGTTTGTGTTACTGATTTGTTACTCTCTGACCAGGTATCTCTTCTCTCTTCCTTTTTGCTGGTCACAGAAACGTAGTCCGGTAAGTGTCCTTTTCTTCTTTCTCCCTGGGGTCAATCTAAACATGTCACATGGTTTCTTGTACCCTTTTACTCGTCACTTTGTACTTGGGATCTGTTAAATAACGATTCAATGGCAAAATCAATGTCTCAAACCAGTTAGCTACTCTCTGAATATATAAACATGCATCAATCAATGTATGAGTATGTAAAATATTCTCATACTCACTAATGAGCTTGTGTGTAGTTGTTTTTCCTCTCGAATGGCTTCACGGATGTCTCTGTAGTGGGAAAATTTTTCGCTTTTAACAGCTGGACCCTTTGATGTCTTATTTTGAGTCACTCCCCATCGTTGCGTGTTCTCATCTGCTCCCATCACTCCTCCTCTCTCCTATCGTGCTCTCTCGCTATGTGCGCTGTGCCTTTCTTGGCCTCTTGTGTCTCTGTCATGGTACATGCATAGATATGCTAACAAACTGATAGGTGTTTAAAATCACAGCAGGAGAGACCATGTTATCTGTCCTGCTCTCTTTCCAAAAGCTAAGCTCATTTCCTTTTTTAAGTTTGTTACATTCCAACTTTACCAGACTCATATCTTCTCTAGTGCTAATGTTTCTGCCTTGAGACTTTAAAAGCATGTTTTGAAAGCTTTGCAATACTTCTGGCTTTGACAGCACAAGCTGCAAACAGCACCGTCACCACTTTGCAACCTTCATCAGTGTTCTACTGAAACTGCACAGCTAAATTAAAAGAAAATGATAATTTAGGTAGTTTAACATTTTTGAGTGTGTTTGAAACTGAAACTGGTGTACATAGATTGGACAATCTAGGATAAAAACATGACTGTGGTACATACTGGTTACTTACCTGGTTACCAACTTTGAGTCTGTTGTTTACGTTCTGAGGTTTTCATTGATTTGATTGTATTTTTACATTTAATTATCCCCCCCCCCCCACGTTCCAGGGTTTGAAGAGGAACACTTCCAGTAAGTATCAGTCTCGATGCACCTTAGGCCAGCCTCATATTTTAATAATAGTGAACAAAGAAAATGTGAAAGCTACATGTGGTCAGCAGGTTTAATTTGTGCTTTTAGTTGAGGAGATTGCCAGACCGAGACGAGTCGTCCCTTGTGCAACTACTGTGGCGCCCACGCCAGCTCCAGCACCACAACCCCCCAGGTATATTCTTCACTGTCACTTAAAGTTAAGGTGCCTTCATATACAGAAGACTGTATGTTGAGGTATCGGTATTCCTATGTTATTTTTTTATGTTGTGTTTTTTAAAATATGTCATCTTTCTATTTGATTTTGTCCAACCATTGCCTAAGGCATAAGAAATTGGTGGTAAATTATTTGATTATTTTGCAAGACAACTACTTGAGACTTCATTGAATCTGCAGAACTGTTTTTATAGCTAATAGTGCTGTGATGTTCTGTGCTGTGTGATGCTGGAGTTTTATGTTTCTCTTGTGTGTCCCAGCATGAACAGATGATTGAACTGAGACATTATATATGTGCATCTTTTTCCTAAAATTACCTTCAGTTATATTGTTCTTCCTGCAGTCAAACACCAGTCCCTGAAGACACCACAGCCTTATTTGGGCCACCTTTGGAAACAGCATTTGGAGAACAGAAAACTGAAGGTAACCTCCCTTTTGTACTTCTTAGAATATTGTTTTGACAGTTGTTAACAGCATTGTTTTATTTTCAAAATGTGTTAGCAACACAATGAAGGCTTTTTGAACTAGTACCTGCTGTCTTTCTAAAGTTGCCAGCTAAGTCCTGCTTGGCTGTCATGGCAGTCTCTGTCTCTCTCCCCCTCCCTTTTGCTCCTTTCTCTAGCATCATTGTTCTTCCATTTTGCTCACTGTGCAGTCGGGGATTCAGGCTGCTTTTGCTAAGGCCAAAGTTGAAATTTGCACTAAGAGGTCATGTCCATGTGCAGCTTGTTAATATGCAGAATGTGCTGTCACTTGCTCTCATGCAGTCCAATGGGATTTAGTGAGGCAGGCTGTGAGAGAGCTCTTAGCCATAAAGCAAATGCCACATCAGGCATATCTCACATCAACTCAACACATTTTATATATTGTTTTAGAAACAAAAAAAACATCTTGTAATATTATACTTTCTTTCCTATTATGGTTTTATCTTCCCAGGATATAATGAAGTATGCGGGTATGTTATATGGATAAAATCTCCTGTAGTGACATGTAATTTTACCCATAATTACCAGAATATTAAGTATACCCAGTGAAAGCTAAAGGACCATCATAAAACACTGCTTCAAAAATCCTGTTTTTCTAAAGGTTGTAATCAGTTTTTGCTGAAAAATGACAGTACTGAGAGGTGGTTGAAATATTTTGTCCTCTCCATATATTGTACATCAGAGGCTAGGCAACTAATTTTCAGCCTAATTTGTTAGAGTAACAAAGAATCTCTGAACAGCAAAACAGTTGTGGTATCAGTTAAGGGATTGCCTTGTTTTGCTCATCTTTGTGGCCCAACTAAATTTTAACTAGCTTTTAGAAGTCATTTTGAGTGGATTGGAATGCAGCCATGTAGTCAGCTGTTTGTATTCTGAATGAAATCCTGCTGTACACTCTATCATATTAGAATTTACATTCAGTTACCAACAGAAAACTAATAAACTATTGATCTTTGGTCTTGCACACACCTTTCAAAGCCTTAACAATTTGAAAGCAAGTGCTAATGCTGCTGACATGGCCTGTTCTGTCCCCTCCTAAACGTAGTGGTTCTGTCTGAGTCTGATACGTGGGACATTCCTCTGTGTGAATCCTCTTTAACGAGATCCTTCCCCACCGGAAGTAAGTTTCATAATTGTCTGCATATTGTGCCGCACTTCCTCTCTTCCCTGGAATGGTTGCACAGGCCCATCAGCTCCCCTCATGAACCCCTTCATCGTAGAACTAACAAACAGACCTGCAAACTAACCCGATCAAACAAATGTGTGGTGACAATACTCTTCTTCTCTTTCTAAACAGCCAGCTGTAAACTTTTTCCTTTCATCAGTCATTTCACAACCAAATGATCCAGTTTTGGTTTTAATTTATTACATGGGAGAGGTTCAGCACCTGGCACCCATACTGCACCAGCCCATGCTTTCCCTGACCTGTCTCCTCCTTGCATTTGGCATGGTGATGACTAAATATACTGTGTTGCATGGTATATGATCTGTGGGATGATGATTTTCAGTTGTTGTGGTTTTGTTTGGCAGGTGAAAATAATTCCTTTCCATGAATGGAGCCACATTTTAAACTTTCATTAATAATACACTATTTCTGTGTTGTTAGATGTAAAAAAAATAAATAAATAAATCCTCTCTTTTCACTCTTTAATTTTTGCCAGTTAACCTTGTGTACAGCCCACCTGGATGCATGGGTGTAAAAATTCTGCAACATAAATTACCATGCACTACCATGTGTACTACATATGCCTTGCTTTACAAAGCAATTGCTGCTGATGTTTAGGCACTGATTATAATTATAAGTAATAATATAATTATAATAATAATAACACTCATCACAATATCATTGCAGCTCCACCTCCACTTCCACCCAAGAATGTCCTGACCTCTCCCCTGACGTCTGGCCCTCCCTCTACAGTTGCTGGTAAGAAACTTCTTATTTGTGTCTACCTCCCATATGATCATTCCATCACTGGCAGCAGGGTGTCCGCGGATCCTTAAAAAGTCTTAAAAAGTCTTAAATTCCATATTATAAAACTAAGGCCTTAATTAGCATTAAAATGTCTTAAATTCGCGTTTCAAAGGTCTTAAAATGAAATCTAACCGACCCCATAAAGAAGATTTTATTTGAAAGCCTTTCGCGTATTTGTTACACAGAACGAAATAGGCGGAACCAACTAAAATACGCGTTTGAGGGGAGTTTATTTAACACGTGCTTTCCGGCAGCTGCGTGAACTGCGGGAAAGTTTCAGCATTAGTCTTTTGCAATGGGTAAATGTAAATTTAATGACAATTGGTTACCCTAATTTTGCGCCGTGGTTAAGTCTAGTTAGTGGCAACGTGTTCGAGGTCCGGTGCAGGCTGTGCAAAAAAATTTAAAACTCGGAACAATGGGTATGAAAGCTTTGGAGACCCACATGCGGTGTGAATAAGTCAAAGCGGCTGCAGAAGCCTGTCAGAAAACACCTGGCATTTTATTTTTGTTTTACTCAATAAATCAAACGGTGTGTAAACAGTTTATATCAATAAACAGTGTGTTATGGTAATTGGTTGTATTGTGGGATGTTTTTGGTCTTAAATTTCATTCGGCATGGTATTAAAAAGGTCTTAAAAAGTCTTAAATCTAGCTCTTAGAAACCTGCAGATACCCTGGGCAGTGAACTGGCCTGTTTATGTTTTGTCTCCCTGTGTAAATTTGATGAACATCTCTGTAAACACAGCCTCTGATTGGTCTGTTTCAGATGTATCAACAGAAGCCGACAGCTCCATAAGGAAGCCCTCATTAGCGGACTTGGACAACATTTTTGGCCCGGAGCAGACTCCCCCTGCTATCGATGATAGTGGTGACACATGGGTCTGCTTTAATGAGGAATCTCCTGGCCGGCCACCTCTATCAAAGGACCCTGCTTGCTTGCTCCCTACTTCCCCACCTCCTCCAGAAGAACCAGCACCACCATTACCAGCCTCCCCACCTCCGCCTGAGTCCCTTTCCCCTCCTTTGCCTACATCATCACCTTCTCTAGAAAACCCTGCACCACCTCTCCCTACTTCCCCACCTCCAAAAGAAGACCCTACTCCCCCACTACCAACCTCCCCGTCCTTGACAGATGAGCCAGCCACACCTCCTGTCCCCTCAGGGCCTTCTACACCTGGCGACCAAAACCCTCCCAAAATCACCACCTCTCCTCCCCCTGCAACACCAAAGGAGATTGCGTCTCCACCTGCTTCCTCTCCCACTCTGCTTGATTCACCCATCAGTGTCTCACCAACTTCCAAAACAATCACCCCCGAGGAACCTGCAACTCGGCCCATCCCGCCGCCCCTTGTCTCATCCCAAGATGAGCAGCCCAAGAACACCAGCTGGCCCAAAGAGAATGGAGGTGAAATTGTCTCTTCACCCAAAGATGCTAGCCAGGGAAGTCAGACTACACCTCCCCCACCTCCTCCTCCCACATACCGGGCAGTGGTTTCCTCACCAGGTCCCACATCTGGAGCTGGTGGCACAAATAGCGGTGAGTAGTTCATGATAGTATCTCGAATATACTTCATAGAGTACTTAGATACCTAGATAGTAACAATCTGAAAACAGTGTATGATCGTCACACCCACACAAACTGAACAATGAAAACACAGATACAGTTTTCTGGTCACAATCACTGTCAGTCAGATGACTAGTAGTATCCATGGCATCCATTTCAATTAGGAGAAGACATTGCTTTGATTGGAATTGAGAAAAAACTTTATTGCCACCAGTGCACCTTCTCCAAATTTTCTTTCACTGCACGATCTCTGTTAAACTTGCATTAAGTGAGCCATGATTCTGCATTTTTTTCCCAGGAAAACAGGTCATGGTTCGACCTGGTTTGGACGTACAGTATCATTCAGGTGCAAAGAAATTGTACCTTAAAAAGTATGAACATACATTGTAATAATCCAGACACAGAATACATGGACTCAATTCAGTGGAAACCATTAATCAAAATTAGGCCAGCAGTTCACAAAAGACACGTGTGTGGGTGTGTGTGTGAGTGTGAGTGAGGTTGAGCACAGACTCAAACAAGCGAGTGGTTTTTAGTTAATCTTCTCTGGTGGCAGCTTCAGGACAATTCCTAATATTCACTTATGGCAGATACCCATGGGAAAGCACCTAAAATAGAAGGTTGTCTGTCCTTAATCCTTTAGAGGTGTGCACAGTGGAAAGTGCCAATAGTCCACTGAAGTGAAAAACCTGTTTTAACTGAAACAATGCTCTTAAGTGAGAACTTAGCCTGGGTCATTATATAAAACTGTAATTTGAGTCTGTTTAAGTCTTGTTTCTATTGTTCGTATTGTTTGTATTTTTTTCTGTTCTCCTCTGCAGGATCCTCCTCACCAGTGCGACCTGCCACTCCTTCATCAGTCAACCCCACCCCACCTCCACCTCCACCGCGCCCGCCTTCAAGGCCCAAACTTCCTCCAGGGAAACCCACTGTTGGAGATGTAATAAGAGCTGCAGTTTGTTTTCTTATATTTTAGCCTCTATTTGAGATTTTACTACTATCTCACTCAAACAGCTATTTCCTCCTTACTAACCAGGGGGTTTAGTTATTGATTATTTGACTGTATAGCTTGCTTAGGATAAAATAAATTATTTATGATAGGCGTTTTGGCAGAGCTGAGTTTATTACCCAGAGCTTAACCTGACTATTCTGTACAGTTTCTAATGGTTAAATATGCTGACCTAACAGTGGCATAAAGACTGAAGTGCCACTTTCCTTCTCTTCTTTTTATTGTCTCTCAGAATCGTCCATTCAGTCCACCGGTCCAATCAGCCAGCCCCCCTCCCATTGCCCCATTGGCACGGGCTGAGAGCACCTCCTCCATCTCCTCCACCAACTCCCTGAGTGCTGCCACCACCCCCACCGTCAGTAAAGAGCTCGCCTTGTCTGTGTCAGGTGTGTGCACCATCAACTATATGTGAGCTGTGCAGCCTGTCGTCTGACGGCTGAAGCTACCACTGCTGGAGGCTAGCAGTGGTAGTTGAATTTAATTGTTCATGTCTAATATTAAAAGTTTATTGTTGGTTTTATGCACTGGCCCTGTCCTTCCTTCTGTTTAGTGTGTGTGGAATGAGTCATACAATTTATTTATTTAAATATTTTCTGGAAAGGATGATAGTTTCCCAGCAATGAGGCTACATTATGAGGTGAATATCCACCTAATGGATGTACTCTTATTACCCCTAATTATGACACTGCATGCATGTAAGCTGTTGTTAATCCCTGTATAAAAGATGACTGAAGTTTCTTTGGGGAACATGCTGTATGTGAAACACTATTTTATGTAGTGATTTCTATTTATTTAAAATCTGAATAATTACTCAAGAACACGTGTGTATTGCAGTGAGTTATTAACTTTAAATATTGTTTAGACTGACATAAACATACAAATTCATATTCATCCCCACACAGACATGTAGTATGAGTGGGAGGTGAGAACGTGAGGCAAGGTGTTAATTTTAAGGTGCAGACATTCTCAGTAAACCTTCATTTAATGATTTGATGACACAACAGTTTCTAATCACTGATATAATTATAGAGAAGTCAGCATAGAAGGACACTTGAGTGGATGTGAGTGAGTGGATAATAGCAAATCCCAACAGACTTTTACATGGCTGAGTCATAGTAGTTAAAAAAAAAAATACACAGTACAGAGGCAGCAGTGTTTATAATCAGCAGTTTGGAGGTGGATTTTTTTATTTATTTTTTTAAAAAAAAATTTTAAACAAATTTCACTGACTAAATAAATGGCTTCTTGACATTGAGACTGTAATATTACAAATTAATATAGCTATATGGAGATTCTTTAAAGCAGCCTGGGATTCATACATTATTTATTCATTGTGGGCTTGTTTGAAGACCAAGAAGGTGATGACTTGACAGTGATATAAAGGTCTTGGAGATTTTAAATATTAAATGCCCCTTTTCCATTTCTAGTGCTTTTTGAATTTTTCTCATTTTCATTGCTTTTGTGTTTAAGGTTATTCTTTTTTTTACCATTATTAAGTGCTTCACTGATTGTGTTCTTCAGATTTTTTTTTGTTTGTTTGTTTTTTGTTGTTTAAAATATTTTTTCCCTGGTTTGATATTTTTTCTGTTTTGCCATTTGTCTCTATTTGTCGTTTGGCTTATCAGAAGACGATGCTTATATAGACAAACTGCCCACCTTTGAGAGACACTTTGATTCACTTGCAGGTACAGTAAAGATCCCCTCAAAGTGAGGAAGGGTGACTGTTTGGGGAGGGGGATTGTACAGTTTTCCTTTGTTTTCTGTCTGTTTGATGCTCCTTACCCAGTATGCACTTGACATAGTAGGGTAAAGGCCATTGTTGAATGTTTTTGTGCCTTCAGTGTCAAAAACTATCGGTATTGGGACAGTTAGACCAGATCTTCTCTCTAAATTCTCTAAATTAGACAAATGAAGTGCCAGTCTCTGTGTAGTTGTCCTAATACCTTCCTGTTTGACTAGTCTACTACAGCTTTTGCTCACAGATGTCGGGACAAACCACATTAAGTTTTTCCCCAAATGAGCATTTTTCTCCAAAATTTTTTTTTTTTCATTGTTTTACTTTTGCCAACTCATCCCACACATTTTTCAATCATTTATATAGTAGATATCATAACATTTCTCTCTGCAATTTGCATATATTACTCATTCATATTCCACTTGTTACTCACAGACAAAATCTGTCAGAAAAATATAACCTGTGTTGACACAAAAAGTGGCACCTACCACATGCCACTGTTTTCCAAAAAAGTTTTAAAGTATCCTTCCTTTTGACCATCTACCTGCTCTGGAGACTTTTCTCTCTGTTTTATGACTGTGCAGTGGCTGTCCTGCCATGTCACCATGGCAACCTCCTGTCTCTTCTCTTGGCAAAACATGCTGTGTGTGTGTGTGTGTGTGTGCGTGTGTGTGCGTGTGTGTGTGTGTAGAGTGCAGTTTCTCCCAGATACCTCTACTCTGAGCCTGCAACACAGCATTTTAAGTGTTGTGTGTTCAATGAGCATGTCTAAAAAGCTCCTTGTGTGGGAGCCCTTAAGGTCCATATTGTCAGTCTTTTTCTCACACACACATACTGTCAAATCACAGCTGCTGCTTACAGAGTCGTTTGAAGTCTGGCATGAGAATTAGGCAGAATTACACAAGCAGCAGCTGTTTGGTATTCATGCCATCCTCTCTCTACTTCTGGAGGAGCATGACACAGCCTCAAGTTCAGCCAATCTCCACTGGCCATAAAGCCTCCACCCACTCCAATACTCAACCCCTGGGACCCACCTTTCACAACTGTCACTCTGGCACTCTTCAGCCATAGAGAAATACCCTGAATCCTGCCTTTTTCATCTGAGCACCTGCCTTTCTGTTCTCTTCACAATGCACTGCACTGCTCTCATTGTTCTACCACCCAACACTCATCAGCTCACCGTTGGGACCCCACATCAAAACAATTGTGCGGACTAGAACCAGACCACCACACTGCCATCATTTCCAGGTCTCCAGTGGAAAATCATCAAATAGATACAGTAGGACACTGAAGGAGTTGTTATTGCTGCATCTTTTCATGTTATTTAAACATATTTACTGGTGCTGCTTGTTGTAGTTGTACTGGACCTACAAGTCAGACCTGAATCTTCCAAATTCCTAGGCTAAAGAGATTATGACCAACCAGTGTCATTGCAGTAGGGCAGCAGTGTTGTTTCCAGTGTTTAATCCACTTGTCTCCAGCCAATTTTGGCTTATGCACCCTTGAAATGAAGCAACTTGGTGTGACCCTGAACCACTGTTGTAATTCACTGTTTGGTGGCCAGTTGTTTACTAAGCCCTCAGGCAACCCCTAGTAGGCCAAGAAATACAGCATCAGGTGACCTTTTCAAATTTGGCACGTTTTTATGCTAATGTGTGCATCAGTTTTGGTTCGCCTAGACTTGAAGTGAACCAAATGACAAAGACAATGCAACATAGAGACAGTGTAATTCATGTAATAGTATGTTGGTATGATGATATGACAGGGTGCTACTGAAAGATGCATTGACACACATTATTTACCATTTTATTGAGTAATAATCAGTTTGTCTTTGTATAAGTGGAGTAGACAAGCAGAGAGACAAGACAGATGGAAAAAGGGGCACAACATGCAAGAAAGGCCCCGTCTGAATCAAACCAGGGATATTGCAGCTACATCATATGCGACGACTCTGTAATGTATACTTGGTATACTGTCCATTTTCCATTATGTGCTGAAGTGAATGTTGTCAAGATGTACTTCAACACTTTATTGGCACTACTTTCATTCTTGCTAATATATAATCCTAGCTGCTTTATCATTGTAGCTATTGTGTATAGGCAATTTCTATCAAATATATCCAGTGCAATCTGAATTCCATTCATTTTGGCATTGCCATCATTTATGTCGTTTGAGGAGGTTAGCCTGGCCTCTAGGCCTTCATAGTCTGTGGACTTTGGTGGATCCAATCCAAATTAGGATGCAGCATCTCTGTGGACTACAGACCCTCCTTCTCAATGATCTGTGGTCTTAGACTCATGACTGCCCTCTGCAGTGCTTCTTCATACATTGCAGTCAGGCGTCATAATTTTGAATTTGAGACCTGGAAGAAAATGTGAGCTAAATATGACACTGAAGGAAAGGAAGCTGGTAAAGAATTACAATTTTCTTCTATTGCATTCTGGGAAAACCCCTTGAAAGTGTCAACCACCAAACTCTCTCCTCTGGCAGTCCCTCTGATATGCTATTGCTTCGATTTGCCCTCTCCTCTGCTGCATTGCACATACACATACTAAGTCACACCACTGGTAGCTTCCAGCAGCACACACCTGGCCTTCTCTCTACCTAATGCCTTCCGTTTCCTCACGCACCAACCACCTACAAAAAAAACATCCTTTCTCACCCATGTTGTCACATTCTCCGTCTTGCTGGTGTCTCAGCCGTCTGTCCCTCTTCGTCTCCAGCCTCCACCTCCACGTTTCACCTCACCGTGATGTGTGATAAACCTGCCATGTGAGACTCACGCAACTGTCCTTCTCTCCTTCCCCCCCTCACCCTTCCTCACCCACTGCCCTCCCTTTCATCCCTCTTCCTCCTCCCTCCTCCTCATCCTTTTCTCCTGACCCTCTCCTCCACCCCTCAACCCCACACAGAGAATGACCAGCCATCCCTTGTATGGTTTGACAGAGGGAAGTTTTATTTAACCTTTGAAGGTAAGTTCTCTCTGCACCAGGGTAGTGCGCACACACTCTTTCCAGGCTGTTTATGCAAGCTTTGCCCCTGCCCTGGCCTGCCCTGCCCTGTCTTTCCTCCTTTCCCCTCCCCTAGTACATCATCCTAACCCACACCATGCTAACTCCCCCCTGAGCCCTCTCATATCCAGTCATCTGTACAATGTCCTCATATCTTTCTCTATGTTCTCTTCCTCACATTGTTCATCCTCATTTTGTCTGTTCTGACCTCCTTTCATTTCCTGAAGAATCATTGTTCTTTGTATATTTAACTAATCTCTTTGTTGTCACTTTTTTCCTTTTAGTCATATGGCTTTTGATTTGATCTTTGGGCTCTTTGTTTTTTTTTTTTTTTTATCTTTTCAAAATAATAATTTAACAGCATGTTTGTAATAACTTATGCACTTATCAGTATTTTTTTAACACATCTGCCACAGTCTTTCCTTTCTCATGCATCTGCTTATTCAGTGAAAAATCAGTGTGCTGCAAAACAAAATGAAAACTTTCTAGGTAACATTTGAGTTGATTGTGCATAGTTTTAGTTTCACAGTCAATGAGCAGAGAGAAACTGGTGTCCTCTACATGATACTGCTGTTTTCAGTTCAGTTCTGGTTGTTTCATTTCATTTAATTATTAATTATTAATTGTTTTAATCACAACAGTTTTGCACATGTTTGTTTCTCAAGAAAAGTGTAAAGTCATGAATTAGTTGGACTATAGCGAATATATATTCTCAATCTGAAGAGTTTGTGTATTTAATGCCTGTGGTAATTTTAATATAGCCCTGATTGTGGGTATAAAAAACATGAAAGTGTAACTAGTCATTGACATCCCTGAGTTTTGTGTATTGTATCATTCAGTCTACAAAAATCTGTATTAATTTGAGTGTGTGTTACCTCCAGGCTGCTCCAGAGGGCCCAGTCCCCTCACTATGGGTGCTCAGGACACTCTTCCTGTGGCCGCAGCATTCACAGAGACAGTCAACGCCTTCTTTAAAGGAGCTGATCCCAGCAAGTATGTCAATTGATACTTCCACACCCCCATTACAATTACGAATTTCCAGATTAACATTTTGATGTCTTTTGTCTGTTTCTGTGTTAACAAATTCTAACTTATTGTAGGAAGTATCCATAACTAATTTATACATAGCTAGTGAATATTTGAGCACAATTTTACTTATAATTTTATACTGTATGTCTGTACAAATCATTTACAGAATAGTTTTATTTTATAAACATCTTTAGAGCTCATCTCAAAATGTTCAGTTTTAACTTACAAACAGTACAAACGTTTTCACTCAAGGTCCACTTGCTAGAGATCTCCTGGAGCTCATGGCTTTCATAAACAGTTCAAATTTGTTCAGTTGTCATGGAGAGTGAAAAATGTATAATGTTCATTATTTAAATTAATTTATTGTTTTTTTTTTTTTAGTCGTTCACTTTGTGATCACTTACTGGGGGGTTGCACTATAGTGCAAAAGCAGTGAAAATTGAGAAATAAATTAGGACTTAAAGCCATTCCAGTTCAGTCGTTATTAAGAAAGGAAACACAAAGAAGTAAAAGAGAGAAAACCAATATGAGTGTGTTGGGATGTTTGTGCGTTGTTTCTCTCAGTCCTTCTCCAGTCCTTTCCTTCTCCTCCTCTCTCTCTCTCAGGTGCGTTGTGAAGATCATAGGTGAGATGGTTTTGTCGTTTCCGGCGGGAATCACACGGCATTTTGCCAATAACCCGTCCCCCGCCGTGCTAACCTTCAGCATAACCAACTACAGTCGACTGGAGCATGTGCTGCCTAACCCCCAGCTCCTCTGCTGGTAATGACACTGCTGTAAACTCACCAACTCACTCTCAAATGAAGAAAAATAAACAGTTTCACTGGAGGCAGTCTGAAGAGGTGCAAAGATTGCACCATAACTTTTACTGAATCCATTTCACATGCTGTTCAAGTCTGAATGCTGTATTGTCTAACTAAAAAAAAATCCCTCATGTTTTCATGCTATGGGTGCCATAAATTAACTCCATTAAGACCAATTCAGATGCTCTTACTTACTGTGCCTTATATTTTGTATTAACATTAAATTTGCTTGTAGAGCATGTGAGGTAATAACTTATAGAGCATGTTACATCTTCACCTTCTTCATGTATTTATGAATTATAAATATTAGATGATCCAGACTTTCAGCTGTTTATTCTAATTCATTGTGTGTGCTTGTCACATTTTACATTTGTTTTCACATAACAAATCCTGCCTGTGATAATCGGTTAAATATAATTTTATATTCAACATAATAGTCAAAGATAATTTAAAAATGCAGAGATCGTCAACAACATGTTATTTCAAATGAATAAACAGCTTTTTAAGAGCTGACAAGAATTATAAATAAAGATCAGTGAGATCATGATGGCAGACTGTTGAGTCATTATGAGGTCATCTGAGTTTTCATTACCTTGAGCTGAGTTTAGTTTTTTTGTTTTTTTGTTTTTTTTTTTTTTGTCCTCTTGTGAGTCATGTTTGTACCTGCTATAAAATGCCCTTAAAACATAAACCTGACACCCATAAATTCACCCATTAATTCAAATAATAGTAATGAAAAATCGCCACCCGTAATTGTAATTTTAGGCATATTTCTTTACAGGAAATTAACTGTTGCTCTCACATAAAGCTATAATATGCAACTCCACTCAACCCAGCCCTCCCTCTCCCTGTGCTCAGCCCCTCAGGTTTTTGTTGTTATGAAATTGTAATAAGTAAGAATGCTGCAAAACCTTCCAGGCAAGTTCCTGCACTTTACACTATATAAGCCAGCACATTCACCAGGTTAGAATGAGAGGGATCATGTTAATTGACTGTTTTAACCACTCTTTTCTAACTGGCTCCTCACCAGTGATACCACCACACAAGCCAAGGCCAATGCCAAGGACTTCTGGGTTAACATGCCAAACCTGATTTCCCATCTAAAGAAGGTGGCAGAGCAGAAGCCACAGGCAACATACTACAACGTGGACATGCTGAAGTATCAGGTAAATATGACAGAATGTCACAATTCAGCGATACAGGAGATACTTAGTCACTTTGACAAGACTAACACTTAAACATGTCACTGAAAAAAATACAACTAGTAAATCTTCCATTATTATAATGTAAAGATCATAAATATTTGTCATTATCATTCAATGTTAAAAATAATACCAAAATATCACTAAATTGAACACTAATGGTTTTGGCACAGCAGTTTTACATTGTCTACATTTTTGTGTCTGCGCAGGTATCAACGCAAGGCCTCCAGTCCACTCCTCTGAACCTGGCAGTGAGCTGGAGGTGTGAGCCCACCAGCACTGACCTTAGAATAGACTATAAATACAACGGGGAGGCCATGTCAACGTCAACAGCCCTCAACAACGTCCAGTTCCTCGTCCCCGTCGATGGAGGTGTCTCAAAACTACAGGCTGTCTTACCTCCTGCTGCATGGTACTGTGTAGACATTTCCTGGATCATTTTAATGTTTATGTACATGTAGTCGATAAACTCAACCTGCTGTATGATGAAGAGGAAGGTTTGAAGTGTATGCAGCAATGAATTTTGCTTGTTCCTGCAGTCATAGATTGTAACAACTAATAATCATAAAGGTTGCATGGCTTAGTTTTGTTGAGGTTGATTGTACACAGGACATTGGGGTGTGTATCAGCATCATACCTGTGATACATAACTGAACTGGAAATGACACATAAGTTTTTCCTTTATACTTTAGCCAAAGTCATTTTTAAATTGATCTCCTTCACTGGTTCTCTGTTCTCTTTCAATCCACATAGGAATGCAGAGCAGCAGCGAATCCTTTGGAAGATTCCTGATATCTCACAGAAATCTGAAAACGGTGGTACGTACAGTATAAATTCCAGAGGAACCAGACAAGACGAGTTAGCGCATGCAACAGTTCAGTATTGCTCTCAGAGAATTGAAGCTCTTTTGAAGAATAACAATTTCTTCTAGAAATCAGTGTACCGTCACTTCAGTCTATTGAACATCTACAGTGAAATGTTTCCTGACAACTTAGAAAGAATAGGATGCTTTGTACACTGAGATGACATCGTAAGACCTACTTTGCTAGCCGGTTTATTTATATACTGGCCAAAAGCCTCCCAGGCCTACCTGATGTTAGGGAGAAGAGCAGTAAACTACATAATTTAATTCTCTTTAAGACAGAAAACATAATCAAGCTCTGGCATGATCAGTTTAACTATGCCTATTTTAGATATGAATGATGTCAGTGTTACTCTCCTTGTGTCATCATTGTATGACATCGTTTATCTTTTTAATGATCTCTGACAAAAATAGATGACATGAAATTTTCCTCCCAGATGAATCTTATCCATTGCTTCCTTGAAATCTGTATCCAGCAATCATTTTGACATTGAACAGGCTTTGAGATGATTCCCTGTTCTGGGAATCACACAGTGCTACCAGTCATCTTCCTCAATACTCTTCCCTCAGGTGTTGGATCATTGCTAGCACGCTTCCAGCTAACAGAAGGCCCCAGTAAACCAGCTCCACTGGCAGTGCAGTTCACCAGTGAGGGCAGCACACTGTCAGGCTGTGACATTGAACTGGCTGGGCCAGGATATCGTTTCTCTCTCATCAAGAAGAGGTTTGCCGCAGGTCAGTTTAGCAAAAAAAGTATTTTTCAACCCAAAATATAACCTATCACTGCTAAATAACTTTTTGTAAAAGTGTATTCTAGTGATAAATTAAGGCTATCAATTGTTTCCACTTTCCAGATCAGTCACCCACCAGATAAAATGCTGTGTTTTTAATAAAGAGGCAATACTGAAAGTGAACTGATATTGCTTTAGTTAGTCTCATGCTCAGTGCACTCAAAAGTACAGTTTTTATCTTATCTTAGCCAAAAGCATATTGTGCTTTCTATTTAATTATTGGTTAATACAGTAGATGCATTATCATTACCTCAATAACTCTTATTAACCAGCCTGTATTTACTATAGTCTGTTTACAGTAGATTCAAAGTTTTCAAGGTTTAACACTGGAGACTCCCATTCAGATTAAAAAAAAAACATGCACCTCACTTTTATTTGGTAGAAAGTCATGCCCCATGTTTCAGAACTACAGTTCCCATAATGCTTTGAGAGATGTTGCTATGGCCTACAGTGGACTCCAACTTCAACATATTGGTAGTTATTTCTCAGTAAATTTTTGGACACTAGCCACTAATTACTTTGCCTCCCAGCTGTTTAGTGTGTTGATGAAAAGACCAACTCATCACATCAAACTAACTAACTAAATAACTAACTTCCAGTTTTGTTTCACACCTGTTTGACCTCACACATTATTTTTGCCTCATGTCTGTCTCTTCTCAAAGTTTGAAAACCTGTTGTGGTAGGTCTTTTAAAAGAGCTACAAAAAGGACTGAAACAAAACTTCAAAACATTTTGTTGGTGTCTTTCAGGTAAATACCTGGCCGACAACTAACCCATGCAACTAAGAACAGCACTGTTGAACAAAACAATCGCAGCGGACTGGGGTTGACTCAGAGGACAGAAAGGCAGTAGACAGACTCCACTAACCTTTTCTGAACCCACGATAGGTCCGCAGCCTACCCAGCAGTATTGTATAATTTACATAAACCATTGTGGAACTGTTTTTGGTCATGTAATTATCGTATTTGTATTAATTTCACAACATCTGTATTGCTGCATTTAGATATCTGGGTTCTCCCCTCCTCTAAAGTCTGCGCCTGTGTCTCCATCCTCCTCGGGTCAATGTGTGGTGGTGTTTTTACAATGTTTCACTGCAGCTGCCTGACCGAAAACATGTACAGAGAGAGTTTCAGCTAGATTGTACTTTGGACTGTTGTCATTCCCAGTACAGAAACATTGGCTGTAAAATGATCCTTGATTAAGATCTTTGTGGTCAGACACACACCTCAACCCCTGATATATCCAAAGTTAGATTTATTAGGTAAAGCAGGGCCCAGGACAGTTTATACCAAGGTTAGACACCTTCATTAGCATATAGCATAAATTAATAACAACTCTTAGCTTAAAGCCTGTGACAACTGCAGCCATTTATGTGGCTTTTGCCAGCAATTCAATGCCTTTACTGGTACAGTTTGAGATATGTTGTCGCAAACACCTAAATGAAGTCTGGTGTTTGTGTGCAGGAAGACGAAATGCAGGATCAGGTAAAAACAGATTTTTCATGCATCATCTACTGGTACTACAGGGTCACATGACTTTGGATGACATCATTTTTAATACAAATGCACTGAATCAGTCAACCAAACTTTTTATTTGTCTGGATTATACACACATGGAGAGGTTTTTAGCAAGTTAGGCAGCTGCAATGATAAATCAGTTTACTGGTTGCAACATAAGAAAATATGTTTTCCTGTCAGAACAAAAGAAGTGTAAAAAGTGTCATTTTAAATCAATAATATATATCTTAAAGGGCGTTTGGTGTTTTCCTTGTATTGTCAGATAGACTTTCTGTTGTTCCCAGGACAGCAGTGTTAGACTCCAGAGTACAGCGTTCTATTTTTATTTATTGATGACAATGATTTGTTGTATAAAATGTGATTCTGTATATGAATAGAATTTGAATGGTATCACAATTCAGAACCCTTAAAAGTATAAATATTTGAACTCTCTCTCTTTTTGTTATCTGTGTAAGTGGGTAACCTGTGTACAGTATAAGGTATAATTTTTGAATTTATTTCAGATATAATTTTTTAACACAAGTGCAACAGAAGATTTGAGCTATATATGGGTGGGGGGTAACTTGGAAGAAAAAGATAAATATCTTCCTGGATGCTGTGTTATGCTCTGTGAAAGCAATGTAGATTTACGGACCCCATGGGCAAGGTCCACAATTTAAAGAATCAGTTCAACATTTTGGGAATACATATATTCATATTGTTGGCAAGAGTTAGATGAGGGGATCAGCACCACAGTATATATTAAATTTGAAGCTTGAGCCAGATGCAGTTAGCTTAGCTTAGCATAAAGACTGAAGAGTAAGGTGAAACAGCAAACCTGGCTTTGTCGAAAGGAAATAAAATCCACCTGTCAGCAACTGTGAAGCTCAATAATTAACAAACTCTTGGATCTTACTGACTTTGGTGATCCTTAGATCAGACTTCCTCAGTTGACCATAATATTTGTAAAACTAACAATATTCCAAGCAGCCTCAGCTGTAGTTTGTGTTTAATGCTCATAGAGTAAGTATTAGTGTTGGGCATTGGTAACCTTCTTCACTAACTATATACCCTTGCTCCTAGTGTTTAGTTTAGCAAGCCAGCTGCTCCCTGTAGCTTCGTATTTAACAAATATCACACTAATATCCATCTTCTCATCTAATTCTCAACAAGAAAGTGAAGAAATTTCCAAAATGTTCCCGTCGATAACGTTAAGACAATGACAACACAATCAATTTTCCTAAAGAGCAGGGATGAAGTTTGGTGACCATGGTACCACTATTGTTACTGGAACAGGATTTGTTTACTGGGACCAGCTTTTTATTACATTCAAACCTCAATATGAAGAAAGAGAAAGAAAACCCTCATATTAAGCCAGCATTCTTTGTTCCCACGTCTTGCTACTCTGTTATCAACTTAACCTTGACCATGTGTCATTAGTTATGCTTCTCATCTGGTCCATTCCTCTCAGAGGAACCTAAAATCCATGATTGTATCACGAGCACATCCTGGATGGTCCAACAAGCGCTTCAGTCCATGACTTTATTTTGCATAATTATAATGGTCTCTGTGAGATGACATAAGTTGAATGAGGTTGTGGAGTGAGGTGAAGTCAACCAAAATTGGGTTTTTTTCGCGTTTGTTTTTGTATATATATATATATATATATATATGTATATATATATTTTATGTGTGTGTGTACCCTGGGACATTCAGTCCTTTGATAAGGAGAATAAGCTGAATATTTTTAAAACTGATGACAAAATAATTATAATTAAATTATATTATTTAATGTGAAAAACACTGTGCTAATGATGTTAAGCTTCCTGAACGCTCTGACACTCAACATGAAGAACAAAATGTGTGTAAAGTGTAGCCGAAGATGTCTGTACTGTATTTTGGCATTCTGCTAAATGCAATCAGTCATAGTCCTTTCCGGGGTGTCACAGAAGCAATCTTAGGCTGAATTTTAGTACAAGAGGACTATTACTCCCACATCAGTACTCCTTACTCAATAATGTAGTATTTTTGATTGGATGTAGTTTTAAATATGTGTGATTATTTGTCCACTGAAAAAAAAAAAACTAATCTATGCCATGCAGTTGAAAAATCATGTTCTTTATGTGCAGACCTTGTCTAAAAGAACATTGTTTTACTTTGTTTATGTGAGGTGATGATGATTGGTGCCATTTAGCTTCTGGTAATACATTAGCTTGGTAACATTTTCTTTCACTCATGTCATTATGTGACTGGAATGATGGACATGCCTGAGAGAAAGTTGTTGCCTTCTGGGTAAATCTTGAAGCTATCAGTGCAACAGTCACTACAGCATTATCTACATTCACATCCCCCATCATGCATCTGTTTTAATTTACAACTACACTACAGCTAAAGTCTTTCAGCCTAAAAGACAAAACCTTCCCTTTTTTGTTGTTACGTTACTTTTTGCATCTTCTAATAAAAACAAAACAAATCTTGTGTTTTCCAAATCTTCATCTCTGTGGTGAATTTGTCCTGCAGTAATTCATTATTGCATGCAGCGCATGCAATAAAAGGTGGGGCATCTATGATGATAGATAGTACTGAAATGACATGTTGTGCTGTATTGATCAGAAGAGAGCAGGGAGTGTGTTTGTGTCTGCTATAAGCCAGAATGCTTTTTGGTTCTGTACCGTTAACCTCAAACACATGTGCAAGCTGTTTGTACAGTACATAGCAATGCTAAGATAAAAAGAGAAACTTAGTTTGCTTCTTTCCAAAACCAATAAAAGTTATAACTGGATGCTCCGTTGGCAGTCTCTTTGTCTTTCTGCATGCTTAGTGTGTTTTTAATAAACAAATACCAAAAACACCTCTGACCACCGAAATGCCGTTTTTAGATCCAATGACAATATAATTTATTGAATTGCAAAGTATTGCCTGGTGTTCCGTGTCCAGGACTGCAGTTTTAAAAAGGATATCACTCCTCACAGTATGTTACCCCCGTGCATGGACATTTATTTGGCAAAAATGATAGATACAGCTCAGGTTTCTAAGATATACATCAAAGCAGAAATGAAAATTTTTGCAAACCTGAATCGCTGCAGTTACCACAAACAGTTCACAAGCCCAGGCTGAGAGCCTCTCTTTCACAGACAATCTGACCACCGAACCCATCCCTGAGTGCCTTTATCTCAACTTTTCTTTAATTCTCTGATTTATTTTAGAATTAGTGCATTGTGGTTTAGCAACATGTTCACAGATGCTCAAGTGGTCCACATTGATATGTCCAATCCTTCCAACTTCATCCAAATCTGAAACTAAAATATCAAAAGCAATTAGAGAAATAACGTTTGTGGATATGAGTGTTATTATACATAAAACAGAGCGTGTCTTAAAACTTAAGCGTTATAATTCAGGCTTTAAATCTCTTAAGGCGAAGTGGGAGAAAACAGAGTCACTTTGAGAAGAAGTAAGGAAGAGGAGGAGCTGGTTCCTTAGCAGAGGAAGGTCAGGTCGCTCTTCCTGCAGCCGACCTGGCAGCACACGGTGGTTAGCATGTTATTGATGTCTCGCCTGGTCAACTCAGCACCTCTGCTCAGAGTCTCCAAACTGCTCTGCTCCCCTGTGGACAAACCTGGGAAAACAAATCACCAAGAACATTGAAGAGACCTGATATAAGATAACTTTCCATATTTAGTCCAATTTGTCAGTGTTTTCAGATCAGTCTGTGTAATATATGGCTATATTTCAATTTAATAAGGAAACTCTAAATGACCTTTAGATTCACTCAGCGTTATTTATCACTTGACTCTTTGTAATGAGCAGTGAGAACAGTGAGTTCACATTTTATTGCCTGTGTCAGGAACAGTGACACTGAAATGGCAGAGAAATGAAATGAAACTGTTTCAGTCGGATATGAGGAATTGGAACGATCACATCAATCTTTGCAGAAACCTTCAGCTGGAAAGCTGCTGTAAAAGGTGGCTGCAAACTGGACGGAGTGAGGAGTGAACCAATCACTATTATGTGATTAAATACTGTTTAAGCCTGCAGAGCTTTATCTCAAATTCAAGACGAGATCATACGGTCCACAAACATGTCAACTGCAGGATGTCAGGCTGAATTTTGTGAAAATACTTTACAATACAGCTTCTTTTCATGTAACGACCGAACAAACAAGAAAACTGTGACAAAAAATGTTAAATAAAAAAAGGGAAAGTTGTCTCACCATCCATGTCTGGATCAGTGAAGAATCTCCTCCAGCGAGAGCCTCCGCAGGTGTAGACAACAGCCCTCAGAAACTCTCGGCCGCACAGCTTCACTGTCTTCACCTCACCTCTTGCCAGGTCCGCACACAGCACTGCACACAGCAGCAGAGGCAAAACCACCAGAGCCCGCATGTTGGATACCTAACTGTATTTGTAAAGTATATGCTGCCCTCCAAACCCACTGCAGCTATTCTCTGTTATCTTGCTGTCTGTCTCTGAGTCTTCTCTCCTGCCTCAGGTCTTTGGGAGGCTGCAGCCCAGTGGTCCAGTTCTTTCATCTCCCTTCATTATATACCATCCAGCTTTCAGTTCATCCGTGCCGACTGTCTCTCCACCTCCTTCTAGCTGGACCTTAGCTCATCCCAATTACTCACAAACACTCACACTCGCACACATGTTCCACACGCTGTCATTCCAGTCAAGTCATTTGATGCTTCCTGTCACCTCCAACATCACTAATTACAGCCATCTAAGAGAGGGTGACGACCATCAGCCTTTTACAACCTTCACCTGACAATCGCATTAAATGAGGAGCAGCCCTCTCAGGGTCTCTGTGAGTATGTGATTTAAAGCTGTGATTGCACCAATTTTCACTAAACTGCATGGCTAATTGGGTGATGCAGAGTGATTCCCCCACAGTCAAACAGATGTTTCATCCGTTTACAGCTCTTTGATGACCTGACTGGCTTTCACTTTACAGCAGTATGGGCCATATGAGAGGAAAAGAGTCAATGTTGACAGTCCATCACGCAGGTCATTATGGTGCTGCTGATGGTGCAGTGTGATACCAAATATGACAGCGGACGTTCCATTTAGGATTTCTATGAAATTATATTACATTGAGTTTAGTTACTATAAGGTGGTTTGTATGGCAGCAGAATACAAAGAACAGTTTAACAAACCTACCACATTGTTCAGGGATCTAAAAAGTATATTCCTAAAAGGCCATCTCTAAAGTGGTTGAGTTGATTTTTTTTTTTTTAATTTCTGAAGAAAAATAAACATTATTCTACCTCCAGTTATCGATTAGTGGTCTGAGAACAAGTGTTACTGTTTCCTGAGCCCTTAAATTAAATCCTAACTCAGATCCTCAGCTGAAATTTTCAATTACATTTGATATTAATTCTAAGTAAACAGTGCAATTTAACAAAAGCCGGACAAACATGTCCAGTAGTAACAAACTGAGTACCAGCTGTAAGTGAAGCAGCAAAGGTTTCCTGCCATCATGGCGGGAAGTTATTAGAGTCTATTAAATTACAAAGCTCCTACATGTTTTCCATTTCAGTTTCCCAAATAGCTTAAGGCAAAAGTGGCGACAGTGTTTCTCAGTGATAATGACAGGTGATGTTTTTATTCTGCCCCTCTCAATGCACCTATATGTCTCTTTGTGAAGGTCTTGTGTTACTTTGCATCTCTGTGGATGTTTTTGTGCTTCTGTGAGGTTTAGTTTGTGTCTCTTCCTGGTCACCAATATGATGTTTGCAGATAAAATCTGGCTTAATAGCATTGTTCTTATCTCAAGGAGACAGTCAGTCGCCCCAAATATCTGAGAACTAAATCTTAAAACAAAAGCCAATAGATAAATGGATGAACCAGATGCAGACCTAATGGCCTGGGAATACTTGACATCAGCATGTGCGTCTTCGGTCTATCTGAAGCCTTCAGCCTGAATGATGGCCTGCAGTGTCCACCTGAAAGAAAAGAGCCAGAGAGTCACTCAGCTGTGTTTGCGTGTGAACTCACCATGTGCCTGTGTGTCATTGACTGAAAATTGCTGGCATAAAATGCTATAAAGCCAGCAAATGTGCATTAAGACAGCCTGCAGTTCAGTATAATGTCAACAAAAGGCAACGATTACATGGAATAGTATAGTACATTCAATAAAAACTCATCAATTGTACCAAAAGAGTCTGTGAAATATTGTAGTCAACACTGATTCATGGTGACTGTCATTTGTTTTGGCATAAAACTACACTTTACAGAAAATAAAAACATAAATCAAAGGTAGGAAAAACACAACTATAGTTTGTGCTTTTACATAATATTCTCCTATGATTATTATTATCATTATTATTATTATCATTTTGCAATCATCTGATAGTTAGTGCTTAGATTCTACAATTTGTGAAACTAATAATTGATGAAACGCATCAAACATTAACTCTGACCTTCACTGAGCGCTGTGCATTTACACCTCCAGTCCTGGAGGTGGCGCTGTTGAGCGGCGATTCTCCAGGCGTGTAACCAGAAAGGAAGGGCATCATGACGGACGGAACCTTCGAAATTCTTGTAGTTTCTCAAACTTGGTAGAAATGCTGCTGTTTGCCTCTTTCCTCAAGTAACCTACTCGGAACGAGCAGACTGTCGCTATCGGGCCTAAGGTGAGTCTTGTTTGTTAGTTCTGTGTGCGCACGTTGCTGCGTGCTAAGTCACCTGAGGAAGCTAACATTAGCCTGCATTCATGTCATACAGCTGATACTGGACTGGATATATGGGACTGGTTACATGCACTGGTCCCATTTTACTTCAGAATTAGTCTGCACTATAGAGAATAAGGTCATACATTGTCCCAGTGGTTAAAGTAGTATGTCCCTATCACTAGCATAAGCAATAGCAGGTATAAGTCATAATAATGTTTGTGTCAGGTATTTTCTTTGGAAATAAAAGCTTTAAGACCCATGATCAGCTCCGTCTGTGTTTATCACTGACCAGCAGTGCAAAAAATCTTATTCAAAAGAGGAACAGCTGCATATTGTGATAGTTGAGAAGCTGTAACTACTGAGGGTTTTGGCGTATTTGCCTGACAAATGACTTCAGGATTAATCAGCAAATATAATCCTGCCTGTCGATTTTCTGACTGATCTGAGTCGTTTATTGTGTGAAATAACAGATTGTCTGGATCCACCATGGAGCCTGTGATGCATCAGGTGCTGTCAAGATTCTTCCAGCGCCTCCACGTGACCTCATTATTTCCCAGGAGGAGTCATTCAGGCAGCGTCGAGCATGTTGCTGCTCCAGCCTCCCCTCACTCCACACGTACCAGGCCCACACTCCTAGTGTCACGACTGTACCAGCCGTCAAACCTCCGTGATGTGGGCCTGCCTGGAGAGATGACGTGCAGGAGCCAGAGGCTCATGCAGCAGGCTGGCCTCATCCATCCATCCAGCCCAGGGTGTTTCTACTACCTCCCTGCAACCGTCCGCTCCATGGAGAAGCTGGTGAGGCAAGTTTTTATTTTTTATAGGATTAATATAGATCAAGTAAATATGGCTGTTTGGATTTTCTCCAGTTTATTAAGGTTGTTCCCTGTAGAGCTTCTTTGGACAACCTCTTGGGGTTGTCCAAACTCCGTCTGCTAGTCAGCTATTAAAAGAACACAACCTTTCAGTGTATACAGGTATGTTCTTATTTTGGTTCTGAAAAATGCAGGAACTCTTGTCTATGACCAATAGGTGAGAGTCATAGACCAGGAGATGCAGGGCATTGGGGGACAAAAGCTGGACATGCCCAGTTTGTGCTCAGCTGATCTGTGGAAAACCAGTGAACGCTGGGATTTGATGGGAAAAGAGCTGTTCCGTCTGAAAGACCGCCATGAAGTCGACTACTGCTTGGGTCCCACACATGAGGAGGCAGTGACGACTCTGATCGCTCATCAGACGACACTCTCCTACAGACAGCTCCCTCTACTTCTCTATCAGGTTGGATTAGCTCAGTTGCATGATGCTTTCTCTTGTAACAGATTTCAGTTTTACATTATGATTTCCTTTGTGTAAAACAGATCACAAAGAAATTCAGGGATGAACCAAAGCCGAAGTTTGGTCTCCTGCGAGGGAAGGAGTTCTACATGAAAGACATGTACTCATTTGATATGAGTGAAGAAGCTGCTTACCAGACATATGAATCAGTTTGCCAAGCTTACACCCGACTCTTCACCCGTCTGGGCCTACGTTGCGTTCAGGTTCAGGCAGACACGGGAAACATTGGTGGTAAACTCTCTCATGAGTTCCAGCTACCAGCAGACATTGGTGAGGACCGGCTTTTAGTCTGTGGGAACTGCTCTTTCTCTGCTAATGTAGAGACTCTGACATCGGACAGATGTCGCTGCCCACAGTGCAAAACTGGCACGTTGGTAGAGTCAAGGGGTATAGAAGTAGGACACACTTTTTATCTAGGTAAAAAGTACTCGTATGTATTCAGTGCCACCTTCAACAATCCTCAAAACAAATATAGCGTTGCTGAGATGGGCTGCTATGGTCTTGGAGTGACCCGTATTCTTGCTGCAGCCATTGAGGTGATGTCAACAGAAGAGGGGATCCGTTGGCCTGGGCTTCTCGCCCCTTACCAAGTGTGTGTTTTACCCCCAAAGAAGGGCAGCAAGGTGGGTGAGGCAGCAGCTTTAGCTGAGGACCTGGTTCACAGTTTGTCAGAGACGCTCCCTCATTTAAGAGGTGAAGTTGTTCTTGATGACCGCACACAGATGACCATTGGAAAGAGGCTGAAGGATGCCAGCAGACTGGGCTACCCGTATGTGATTGTAGTAGGGCAGGGTGCTGTAGAAGAAAGACCCAGGTTTGAGGTGATCTGTCAGCAGACAGGTGAGACCATGTTTCTCAGTAAAGATGGATTATTAGATCTACTGGGAAATGTAGAAACTGTATGAGTAATGTGGGAATAAGGGTTTTCATTTTACTCTGTCTGTTCTGTGTAATAACCAAAATAAATGAGGTGGTGGGAAAAGACAATGAAGCCTTGTATGTTTTGTCTTTTGTCAGTAAGAACCTCATAGTTTTATTTTTGTTCCTCATTTTCTTTTACAAAGTCAGAAGTGATAGAAGCCAGTGACTGATTGTCATAAACTTAATATCACAATGAAAGTTTGATGATGATGAATTTTGATGAAGACAGGAAGTCTGTCTACAATTACCATAACACTGAACACGCTTTCCACACAACAGCGACATCTATGCGGAAACATCTGTATCGGTAACGTGTTTCTGCACGGACCTCTATTATCGTCGGACAATCCAGGCACATGCGTAAACAAGGAGCTGGATAATTTCTGATTTGGGTGAAGTTGTTACAGCTGTTCGGCTGCTGTAGCTCAAATACACGAGGATTGGAAAAACCAACATTTGGATGGAAATGACGTCTCCGGCGGTGCAGGGTGACAGCGACGATGGCATGGACGAGTTCATGGACAAATTCACGACGCAGAGATATAAAAACGCCTTCACCGAAGACAACTGGGAGGAGGTAACGCTAACACACAGAAACGAGCAGCTAAAAACAGGCTAAGTAGAACCTGTAAGTCACAAGTTGCGGCCTGTTTTTTTCTGTTTTTGGTCTTGTAGGAGTTTAATAAAGTTCCCATGTTCATGAAAACAGCCCCTGAAGACATTGACCCACAGAAATACCCGGAGCTCGCGTGTCTCCAGGCCATTATCCACGATGAAGACAGGCCTCCTGAGGGTAAGTGGACCTGCCGAAGGGCTTTTCATGAGTCTTACAATGTGACGAGCTGTTAGTGACACTGTGAATTTACTGTGCAGAGCAAGCGAAGAGTCTGAAGGATGAGGGCAACGCGTTTTTCAAAGAGAAGAGCTACCAAAAGGCCATACTGTCCTACACTGCAGGTCTGAAGAAGAAATGTGGCGACGTGGACCTCAACACGGTTCTTCTCACCAACCGGGCTGCAGCACACTTTCACCTGGGTTTGTGTTTCTCTACTGTTCAACACTAAATGCTAAACGTTATCATAAACGTATGGAAGAAAAATGCCGCATGTTGTTCTGTTGGTGGCTTTTGAGAATGAAGACATGAAATTCATGTTTGTTCTTGTCCTGACTGAATTTCTACTTTTCTGTCACACAGGTAACATGCGGTCTGCACTGAATGATGCTGCAGCTGCAAAGAATATCAAACCAGACCACCTTAAAGCCTTGATTAGAGGTATGCAACACACATTTTATTATTTAAAAAGAAGAAGCAAACATTTATTGGCCAATCTAGGAATTTGACTCAAGCTCTCTACGTACAAAAATAAAAAAGAAAGCCAAAAAAAAAAAAAAAGGAACAGACAATTCAATTATATGTGTGTGTGTGTGTATGTATGTGTGTGTGTGTGTGTGTGTGTGTGTCACACTGGCTCACAAAAAGTTAGGGATATTTGACTTTCGGGTGAAATTTCAGAATGCACCTAAAATGCACTATAACCTTTACAGCTGAACTTAATTTGAGCTTCTCTAAACTTTTGAATGCACATGTCCAACTGTTCAATGTTTCAGTACTTATTGCATAACATGCTGTTCTCTAACAAGGTGATTAACCACAAAAATCACGTGTCTGATCCATGACCATCGACTACTAAATGTTCTGGTTCAATGACAGTTCGTATTTAAACAGTCCTCTTCATCATGCTGTTCACATTTTGACCTCATGAGACCAAGACGACACCTAACAAGTTATTGAGACATTGATATTTTTTGTTGTGGTATACCTACCACTGTTGTTAGCTTTTGTTTCAATAAATTGTTTGAGATGAAGAAATGACCATTGCATACTTCTACTTAAATGCCCTACTTTCATGATATAATATCACTGCAGTATGAAAGTTTTACATTTTCCATAAATTTGACCTGAAAGTCGAATATCCCTAACTTTTTGTGAGTAGTATATATGTGTGTGTGTGTGTGTGTGTATGTATGTGTATATATATATATATATATATATCAGAATTAATTAATAAACATACTTTTATTTCTATATGTAGTGATACCTTGCAGAGAAATGAGAATATGTTTACAAATGTGTAATATCTTATAATATGGATATGGAAAGTATTCCTTTAATGCTCTTGGTGAATTAAGCTGTTTTAAGCAAAGTTGTAAATGTGGTGAGCAGACATGCTTTATGGTAATATGAGATTTTTGTATTATTATTTTTTGACATATGTGTTATCATGGCCCTTTTATTTTAATAGATATTTAACTCACTGGATTGCCTTGGGTATATTACCTGAATATGTTTCAGCAGTTTCAATTGATTTCCTTGTGAGATCTTTTTTCATATTTATCAGTAATGAGAAAACCCTTAAGAGTAAATCTGCTGTGTATATTTCTGCAGGAGCTCAGTGTTGTATAGAGCTGCGTAACTTTTCAGAGGCCATCCGATGGTGTGATGAGGGTCTCAAGGCCCACCCTACAGATAAGAAGCTGCAGGAGCTGAAAGCTGCTGCAGACAAGCACAAGGTACAATCACTAATAGGTTCAGTTGACTGTGGACTAAAAAGCAAGGCTGTACTGCATGATTGGTGTTCACCTCCATTATTTTGAAACTAATGGTCGTCAAGCCTAAAGCCCTGTTTATTTTTGTACTGTAGAGGGCAGCAGAGAGAGATGCCAGGAAGGCCAAGGCCAAAGAGAAAAAGTTGCATGGAGAGAAAGAAGCTCTTCTAGCTGCTATAAAGGTAGAAATAAAGAATTCAACTTTACCTCTCAGTGAAATATCTAAACTCTGTTTCTGTATGAAAATCACCATTATGCCTGAAACAATCACTGAATTCTGACAGTATATTTATCAGTAGTTAACATGATGTAAGATCTCAGGGTACATGGTTTTTAGTGATTCTTTTTTTTTTTTTTTTGGCGTGATTTCTGCAGGCTCGAGGTATCAAGCTTTTCCAGTCTGTAAAGCCTCGTCAGCAGTGTGGTTCAGACAGTGAGGATGAGGATGAAGGTCCTTCCACAGCAATAGCACAGCTGAACCTGGATGGCCTCAGTTCCCAGGAGGCAACAGGCGCCCAGGTTTTCCTGGATGCGCAGGGCTCCGTTCACTGGCCTGTGCTCTTCCTCTATCCAGAACATCAGCAAAGTGATTTCATCTCAGCGTTCTGTGAGAACAACTGGTAAACCCCTTTCTTTATTTCTCCTTGATCTATTTGTATAGTTTTTCTTGAAAATAGAGAAAACTTGCTGTCTTGTTACGTAAGCAGGAATTAGCAGTGATAAGTAAAATACCATTATATAGAGCATTTATGATGGCGTCTCCTTTTTTAAATGTATAAATATCTGAACAGCTCTGCTTATATGTGAACCGAGTGTAATGCAGGGTGCCCCGCGTGTTGTGTAAGTGTGTGTATACGTATTTGAGGGGGGCATTTTTGTGCCTTTATTATTACCAGTAACTTTCAGAGAGCCAGACAGGAAAGGGTCCTACACCTGTGACACATGTTGACTGCAGGACTCAAACCCCTAATGTCAGGAATTGTGGTCCTCCACATGGAGCACCTACCATAACCACTTGCCTGTTGGGGCACTCCAAGCTTTCTTCTATTTTCTCTGATCTCTTGTGACTAAAAGAGACAGGAGTTTCCATCATAAAGCTTCAGTCACGTCAGCATATTTGAATTTATCTTGTCAGCTTCATAGATCACCTGGCGGTCATGTTTGGAGAAGAACTGCCACCTTGGGACACAGACAGAAAATACCACCCGCAAAATTTGCAGGTTTGTGTTTTGCCTAAATGTTTTTGGTCACTTTTGACATGTGCAGTAGATTAAATAAGACTTACAATATAGTTCTGTGATTTTTACACTACCAGGACTGTCAAGAATAATAAATGTTATAAAAACAGTACATTTATATAAATTAATCCAATGACATAATACATTTTCAGTTCTAATTTAGAACATTTGACCTTTCCTCTTTCCAGCTGTACTTTGAAGATGAAGAAAAGGAAACACTCTACCAAATAAATCCAGAGACATCACTTTTAAAGGTGTTACAGCATAAAAGGTACATTTATTAAGACAAAGTTTGATTTTCATTCTGATTAATGAACAATCACTGCAAATTGTTTATTTTGATTAGGCGGCAAATGTCCACAGTTTTCTTGTAATTGATATTTTAATTAGTTGTTCCAGCTGCTTTTTGTCTAGGCCTACAATTCATTTAGAATTGTAAGGATGTTAGTGCTTACGGATGTACAGTGTTTTGCAGCATTATTAATAATTTACTAGGCCCAAAGTTGTTCTCTTTACCTTGGAAACAGTCATTTTCTATAACACCCCTCATCCTGAGACTAAAAGCAACAGTAAATTGGCCTGGATTATCTTGTATGTTTTGTAGACCTCCATTGACAACCATGTTTGAGTTTATGCAACCATTTAAAATGATGGGATTTAAAACATGCTAATTACCTTTAACACCCTTTCCTGCTGCTTTTTGGCAGGTTGCCACGGTGTCAACAGTGTGATAATTTCTGACTAGTGTGTTACTTAGATGACTTGATAATCTGTATCTTGAAAGATACTATCTGTTTGGAATGCTTTTTGTACCATGGTGTCATCTACAGTAACATTTCTTTTCTCTTATTTTAACAGGTTTTTTGTCAAAGCGGGCTCACCCAGCTTCATCGTTTTGGTAAACGGCTCGTCATTCTGCAAGCAGTTTTTAACAGGAAAGAAAGTACAAAGGTTATAAAGTCTAGGGATTCAGATCTTGGACTTTTCTTATACAAAACTCTCCTTTCCAAAAACTGACTTGAAACAGGCACCATAGCATCTATGTCTGTCTGTGGCCAAGACCTTGGCGTACTGTATGACACCATAAATCAATGTAAATGAATACAGAACTAAATATTATGTCTTTAAATTAATCCCGTTGGACTCTTTGTTTCGTTATTAGATAAATGAATGCTCAAACTAAATGAGAAACAATTAAAAGTCTTAGTATTAATAACGAAAGCAATTAAGTTTAATTTGACCTATTAGGGAAATACATGTTTAAAGGCAGTCAAACGTGTAGACCAGCTTTTCAGGACTGGCCAGCATGCATTCCTGTAGTGGTGACATGCTACAGTGCATGACCACAGAAAGTTCATTAAGGCACAAATACCCTAAAGCAACAACCGTTACATTTTGTGTTGTCAGTGTAAGATGCTCTTGCTGATTAAAGCTATAGCTTATCTTACATAATCACAAACACTGGGCCTAAAGCAAGAACTTCTCACACAGCTTTATCCTTAAAAGGCTTTTGTGAGCAGAGAACTTGTATTTTCTCTTCATTTCTAATCAGAAATGGTGCAGACTTGATGTTCAGGTCGTGTACAGGTAGTTTGTGTTTGTCCCCAGTGGGACAACCACTAATTTGACCTGAAGTCATGATGCCTAAATCAAAACAGATTTGGAGCAAATTATATCATGTTTGTATGGTGAAGGGAGTTTGGTCAATCCAACTTGGTAAACTTGTACAAGTAAACTTCAGAAAGAACTAAGTGATTTAGGATAACAACATAAAAATAAGGCCAAATGTCTAAATTCCAACCAAAAATTAATTTACCTGATAGTCATGACAAAACATTAAACAAATCTGTTTTTGGAACTGTAGCTAAAGCTCTAAGGAGGAACTTATAAATTGTCAATAGCATTAAATTCAAACTCATTCAGCATAATCTGTTGTCTTTGGAAAACCACTGAAAATAACTTTATCCTTGATTTTCATGAAAGAATACCTACATACTGGATTTTGTCTTTTATGTATCCAAAATAAAACTGATCTAAGCTGAGATAAATACCTCTTCTCAAGACCAGGCACTGAGAAGTCACAATTCTCAGTATGAAGTTGTGGTAACAGCTTATGGAATCACAAAGCCAGCAGAAGGTGGGGTTGTAGCACTTGCCACCGATTGAGGAAGCTGCATATTGATGACAGTGGGTTGTGTGCGACGCTTTAATTCGCGATGCATCTGCCACCAGGAGCACCAGGAGCAGAGAGAGACAGCTGCAATGTCCTTACAGAGAGAACCCTACAGAGAACCAAAAAACAAAAAAAAAAACACTTATGTACGGTAAACTTTGTCACTTGAAATTCAGTTTATATTAACTTCACTTGTGTCATACCTTGATATTATATCTGTTTCGAATGGCAGCCCTTAAAGATAAGCCTGCAGGAGGAACAACCAGCGGTATCCCACAGCCTGCAAATGCAGCAGGGCCGAGTATGTCACATAACGGGAGGTAGCGGTTCTCTCCAAATTTTTCTGAAACTGTGCAGGCAAGGCAAGGACAGCACCAGAAACCATAGCAACCTAAAAAAAATACACAGAAGCAGAAAGGTACAAAGTCTTGAAATGATTCAAAATTATTAACAAAAGCTTTGCAGATGAGAAAATTATCTATTTAACAACAAATAAAGCTGTGATATTGATTCTTACAAGTGTTTGCATCCTCAAAGCAGTCACAGAAGCCGCTGTCCCAGTCTGACATTGATTGCATTTTAGCCACAGACAGTGAAGAATAAACCTGTTTGACACAGAAAAAACCCTCAGAAACTCAAAGCAACAGCAACATTACAGAAAGCACATAAGGAAAATCATATCTATTATAGGCTGCTTTAATCTTGTACTACTAGTTCATCCCATTGTTGTAAAAGGTCGATTTTAAACCTCCTTCTACATTTGAATCAGTGACAGCTATGTTAATATAAATACTTATTTCAATTCTGCTTTCTAATAATGTGTAAAATGCTCTGGTGATTTTGATTCATTCAGAAATTAAAAATCTCCCCCGTTATTTGGTGAATCTTTAATGAGGATGCAGAGACGGCTGCTGTAACAGTCTCAAAATAACGCCATGAATTTAGGTGAATGTGGTCAAATGTAACTTAAGTGAAATGTTACTCAAGGACTGTACAAATCTAATCCACTACATTTACAGCTGTAGTTACAGATTTAAAATTTGGCACACAATGGTTGGTTAGACTTACAGTATACACAATACAAATAAAGCAGTCAGTCATTTTGTCACTTGACTGAAATTAACTGGCAAATATTTTGAGTATTTTTAGAAAACATGGTTATCTTAAAAAATATATAAATACTATCTTTAAAAGTCCAAGAACTGCTCCACTTCTCTTCTAAAACCATTGGAAACATTTTTAAAAGTTTGAATTTCTAAATTTTAATGCTCTAAATTAGCTGATGCTGTTTGCCACTGCAGATTCTTTTCAGATGTCCAACTTGATACAATCTGATACCTTTGGTTTTCTCTTAATATTACAATACTGAGTATTTTCTAAAAGTAACAAAAAAAGTATCCAACATTATATCACACTATGAAGTACCTATAATAATCATAGTTTGTAGAAATAACTTGGACATATAAATATCTTTTCATCAAACTTAAAGTTTTTACCTGATTGAGCTGGGTGTCTTTTTGGCAACTGAAGTGGTGAATAAGGGAAATGGCACACTTTGTATTAGGATTAGCATTATGGGGGTGTGGGATGGCCTAATCACGAGCAATGCTGCAGAACCTGAAAATGAGCACAAAGGTGGATCCCTAAAAAAGTATAATGTGAACTGTGCTGGTTAACTTCTGAGGTCATTCCACAGCATCTCTTGATACAGAACAAACACGAGAAAATGTGGTTGTTTTGAAGATTTGTGGTTTCTACAATATATTAAATTAAATCAGAATCTTTATCATGTTTATTTTTTTAAAGTAAAGCATATTTAAAGTCTTAGTTTTGGGCCTCGAGCTACAATAGATAAGGCGAGCAGCTAACAAAAGCAGCACAGTCACGTAGTTTTTACATTGCAGTAAGGCTGTATAATCATCCAAGCATTGACGTGTTAAAGCTCCTGTGTGGGGAAATTTGACAAACGTCTGACCCGCATCTGATGCTATCAACAAAGACATTGTGGCAGGCATTCACAAAACAACACATACAAGCTTTTTTTTTTCCTTCAGACCTAGACTTTCCTTCATCTAAAGCTCATTTATTTCTATAAGAGAATTGTATGGACTTTGTTTGTTTCTTCTACATATATTCTATATGATCTTATTCACTTTCTATTAGCAATAATATATAAATACATTTCAATATATCACTATCTAGGATGAATGAGGGAGAAGATCAGGGCCCTCTATTTATTTGTAGAAGATGAACAGAAAAAAAAACTGTTGAGACAGACTAAAGTTTATTTATATATATATATATATATATATATATATATATACAGTGGGTACGGAAAGTATTCAGACCCCTCTAAATTTTTCACTCTTTGTGTCATTGCAGCCATTTGCCAAAATCAAAAAAGTTCATTTTATTTCTCATTAATGTACACTCAGCACCCCATCTTGACAGAAAAAAACAGAAATGTAGAAATTTTTGCAAGTTTATTAAAAAAGAAAAACTGAAATATCACATGGTCATAAGTTTTCAGACCCTTTGCAGTGACACTCATATTTAACTCACATGCTGTCCATTTCTTCTGATCCTCCTTGAGATGGTTCTGCTCCTTCATTGGAGTCCAGCTGTGTTTAATTAAACTGACTGGACTTGATTAGGAAAGGCACACACCTGTCTATATAAGACCTTACAGCTCACAGTGCATGTCAGAGCAAATGAGAATCATGAGGTCGAAGGAACTGCCCAAGGAGCTCAGAGACAGAATTGTGGCAAGGCACAGATCTGGCCAAGGTTACAAAAGAATTTCTGCAGCACTCAAGGTTCCTAAGAGCACAGTGGCCTCCATAATCCTCAAATGGAAAAAGTTTGGGACGACCAGAACTCTTCCTAGACCTGGCCGTCCAGCCAAACTGAGCAATCATGGGAGAAGAGCCTTGGTGAGAGAGGTAAAGAAGAACCCAAAGATCACTGTGGCTGAGCTCCAGAGATGCAGTAGGGAGATGGGAGAAAGTTCCACAAAGTCAACTATCACTGCAGCCCTCCACCAGTCGGGGCTTTATGGCAGAGTGGCCCGACGGAAGCCTCTCCTCAGTGCAAGACACATGAAAGCCTGCATAGAGTTTGCCAAAAAACACATGAAGGACTCCCAGACTATGACAAATAAGATTCTCTGGTCTGATGAGACCAAGATTGAACTTTTTGGCGTTAATTCTAAGCGGTATGTGTGGAGAAAACCAGGCACTGCTCATCACCTGCCCAATACAATCCCTACAGTGAAACATGGTGGTGGGAGCATCATGTTGTGGGGGTGTTTTTCAGCTGCAGGGACAGGACGACTGGTTGCAACTGAAGGAAAGATGAATGTGGCCAAGTACAGAGATATCCTGGAAGAAAACCTCTTCCAGAGTGCTCAGGACCTCAGACTGGGCCGAAGGTTCACCTTTCAACAGGACAATGACCCTAAGCACACAGCTAAAATAACAAAGGAGTGGCTTCGGAACAACTCTGTGACCGTTCTTGACTGGCCCAGCCAGAGCCCTGACCTAAACCCAATTGAGCATCTCTGGAGAGACCTGAAAATGGCTGTCCACCAACGTTCACCATCCAACCTGACAGAACTGGAGAGGATCTGCAAGGAAGAATGGCAGAGGATCCCCAAATCCAGGTGTGAAAAACTTGTTGCATCATTCCCAAGAAGACTCATGGCTGTACTAGCTCAAAAGGGTGCTTCTACTCAATACTGAGCACAGGGTCTGAATACTTATGACCATGTGATATTTCAGTTTTTCTTTTTTAATACATTTGCAAAAATTTCTACATTCCTGTTTTTTTGTGTCAAGATGGGGTGCTGAGTGTACATTAATGAGAAATAAAATGAACTTTTTTGATTTTGGCAAATGGCTGCAATGACACAAAGAGTGAAAAATTTAGAGGGGTCTGAATACTTTCCGTACCCACTGTATATATAAAAAATTCCCGTCTCACCCCTATGGGTGGTGTGTCTTCCTCAATCTCGGGTCCTCTACCAGAGGCCTGGGAGTTTGAGGGTTCTTCGCAGTATCTTAGCTGTTCCTAGCACTGCGCTCTTCTGGACTGAGATCTCTGATGTTGTTCCTGGGATCTGTTGGAGCCACTCTCCCAGTTTGGGGGTCACAGCCCCGAGGGTGCCGATTACCACGGGGACCACTGTTGCCTTCACCTTCCACATCTTATCTAGCTCTTCTTTAAGCCCTTGGTATTTCTCCAGCTTCTCGTGTTTTTTCTTCCTGATGTTGCTGTCACTTGGGATCGCTACATCTACCACTACGGCTTTCTTCTGTTGTTTGTCCACCACTACTATGTCCGGTTGGTTAGCCATCACCTGTTTGTCGGTCTGTATCTGGAAGTCCCACAGGATCTTAGCTCAGTCATTCTCCCTCACCTTTGGAGGCGTGTCCCATTTTGACCTTGGGACCTCCAGCCCATACTCGGCACAGATGTTCCTGTACACTATGCCGGCCACTTGGTTATGGCGTTCCATGTATGCTCTGCCTGCTAGCATCTTACAACCTGCTGTTATGTGCTGGATTGTCTCAGGGGCATCTTTACACAGCCTGCACCTGGGGTCCTGCCTGGTGTGGTAGATCCCGGCCTCTATTGATCTTGTGCTCAGGGCCTGTTCTTGTGCCGCTACGATCAGTGCCTCTGTGCTGTCTTTCAGTCCAGCTTTTTCCAGCCACCGGTAGGACTTTTCGATATCAGCCACTTCTTGTATCTGTCGGTGGTACATGCCGTGCAGGGGTTTGTCCTGCCATGATGGTTCTTGCTCTTCTTCCTCTGCATCGGGCTTCTGTTGCCTGAGATATTCACTAAGTATTCCATCGCTTGGGGCCATCTTTCTGATGTACTCATGGATCTTGGTTGTTTCATCTTGGATGGTGGCTCTGACACTCACCAGTCCCCGGTCTCCTTCCTTCCTCTTAGCATACAGTCTCAGGATGCTGGATTTGGGGTGAAGTCCTCCATGCATTGTGAAGAGCTTCCTTGTCTTGACATCAGTGGCTTCTATGTCCTCTTTTGGCCAGCTTATTATGCCAGCGGGGTATCTGATGATATATATATATATATATATATAAAAATATAAAACACACTATAGCTGCTCAGTGATTGGAGGGGTTGTCAGTATAAAACCCAACAAATAATTCTGGCCTATGTTAAAACTAGAAATGTATCACTTTCTTTAAAAAAAAAAAAAAAAAAAAAAAAAAAAAAAAAAAGACATTCCTCATTGTATTTACTACCAACCACAACAGATGCAGTTGCTGCACCACTCCTGCACCACTCCACATTTATTTTTGCCCTTGTCTTTCATCTCTGAATAAATTGCTTGTAATTGCAACATGAATCTTACATGCCACATTAAAATCAAAGTACAAGTCAAGCAGGTCAACAGGTGTGGCAAATACCAGTGTTGTCCAGCAGAGGGAAGCAAAGATAAAACTAAACTGTCATTAGGAGCGGAGAGGAAACCTTTCACCAGTTGCTGTTGGTTGCACCAGTGTGTCCATGTGGCTTCTAATGTATGTATGACTATGAAGGTCTATCAACTACTAAAATCATCAGTACCTGCTGCACTCACAACCACATTTCCAGCTGTGTTTTGTTTTAAATGCCATCAAGTCAAACAGTAAAATAAATACTGGAAAATAACATCTGAAATTTTGTCATCTTTAAGTAATTAAAGTATTCAGTTTTATGTTGAAAAGCAACAAAACTGAATACTTTAATTACTTAAAGTAAGCAAGTGACTTTTTTGATTGTAACACCAACTATATATTAACTCAATGTTTTAAATTTAAGAAAAATCTAGCATATGTAAGTATGATAAGAATTACAACATTTCAATACAAAATAAGACTCGTTTTTCCACACAAAGTTGAATAAATTTAAAATGCTTTACATTTTTTTAGGATGATCTTAACACGTATCTGACCTTTGCCTAATATGTGAGCCACAAATACAATATGTTTGAAATTATGGGATAGAAAGTGGTTTATTTTCTCTTCCACTCAATTTAATATTTGGAATCTAATTTTAATCTTATAAGAAATACTGTTTTGCCGGCAGTCACTGTAATAATAGTCTATAATGATGACCTAACGCAAAAATGACTCTCAGTGAAAAGGAAGAACAACAAACCTGTTGATGAACTTCAGTTTGCACCGATAAAGGTGGTCCTGTTGGTCCTCTGCCATGCCTGTGGCTGGAACGGGGTAAGCTCTGGTACTCCAGCTGTAATCATATTAATGCAAACATCAGTTAATGGAAAAAAAACAGGTTGACAGTTCCATCTCCATATAAACCAACTCTCGTTCTGTAGGAATGTCACATAATGTCATCATATGGTCCATGGAATCACAGAACCGATGTCCTGTTGCCTAAATGCTCCATGATGCAAAATCTTTATTTGACATGCAGAACGCCTTTTCATTCTTGCTAAGCAAGAATACATAGTTATGTATAGTTATTGCAATCTTATATAATCTTTGCACTCTTGTTGATTCACAAATGCATTTGTCACAGTGTGATCAGCATCAGTGAAACAAGCCTTGCACAATTAACAAACACCTGTTTGAAAGAACAAACAAAAGCTACACCATTACATACAGTTTCCATCTGGCCAATCCCAGCCAACATGGGGAAGAAACAAGGCACATCCTGGTTCTGTCACCCGACTTGACACAGAAACTACCAGTCACACTAACGTCCACAATTTAGACCGACCAATTAACGTAAGCTGCATGTGTTTACACTGGGGGGTGAAATCCAGAGTACCTGGAGAAAACCCGACACAGACACAGGGAGAACATAAAAACTCCACAAAGAAAACTCAGTCTCACTCTGGAGTCAAACAGGGTTCAAACTCAGAACTCACTTTTTTCGTGGTTTGAATTTTGTGCATGTGTGCAGTGATGCCAGTGACGCCAGTGACAGAAGCATGTTCTCTGATACCAGACAGCCACTTCATCAAGAATGTGAAAACAAAAATTTACTGTACTAGTGTGCAGAGGCAAGCTGATACAGAAAAAATTTAGGTAACTATAATAACATGTCTGTGAAATTTCATTTCATTTGGGAATTTGCATTAAAATATCCAAAAGTAGCACAAAAGTCTGGTGTTTTCTATTATTTGAACTGGTCAGAACTTCACAAGAAAGAATATGTCTCAAGCCCAGACAAAGAAAGTCTCATGTATAAATCTGCAGCCCCAATGAAAGACAATCTGCTGTCTAATCACAACTTTAGCAGCTGGTCCACTGGGCGGGGCTTATAGACGTTGAGCTGGATAATGGGTCATGACATTGAAATATATGTTATTGCTGTTATTTGCTATCCTCTATACTGATACCACTTAACTGTCTCAAACCATGAGTGGACATGCACTGCAGCCTTATATAAGTCTTAACAGTATTTTAGTATTGCACCAAATACCATGTTGAATTCTTGTTTACTGGATATACCAAGAACTGGAATACTGAAACTTGTTTATTAATTAGGCGTGTTTCACTGACTCAACCACACATTAGCCACACTCTCAGAATAGAGCACTGAAAAACTTACTGCTTGGACAGACCTACTGTTCTTTTAGTGACAGTCAGTTTTTTATTTCACTGTCTAAATGCAAGTTATAATTTTTTGCAACATTCGAGACTCCTGTAGTCTTTATCGTCACAGTCCTCTAGCCTCTAGTCCAGGGGTGTCAAATTTACGGCCCGCGGGCCTGACGGGTTTAATCCGGCCCGCGAGATGATTTGAAGTTAGCTGCAATTTTTCAATGAAAGAAACTGCTGTTCTAAATGTGCCCACTGGGTGTCGCAATAGCAATTATGTTAAGCAGGCAAACTGTTTATACCGGGGCTGAGCAAGTAGGCCTATACCTGTTAGCTGGCCCGGAGCTAGCTGCCTTCTCGGTCCGGTCCGGTCCACTTGGGAATAGATTTTCCTCCATATGGCCCCTGACCTAAAATGAGTTTGACACCCCTGCTCTAGTCTTTATCGCCACAGTCCTCTAGTCTTCTAGCCTTTATCACCAGAGGCCTCTAGTCTTAATCACCAGAGGCATGTAGTCCTGTAGTCTTTATCACCAGAGGCATGTAGTCCTGTAGTCTTTATCACCAGAGGCCTGTAGTCTTTATCACCAAAGTTCTCGAGTCTTCTAGTCTTTATCACCAAAGTTCTCGAGTCTTCTAGTCTTTATCACCAAAGTTCTCGAGTCTTCTAGTCTTTATCACCAAAGTTCTCGAGTCTTCTAGTCTTTATCACCAGAGGCCTGTAGTCTCAGTGTCCGCTGTGAATGTGTCGGTCGGTGTTATTTTCTCTGCTCTAAACAAAAGAAACACCTCGCTGTAAATCAGTCCAACGTTTGCCTAAACGGCTGTTAGCACTTACCGACAATTCAGCCATGAACACCCCACAAAGTGTTTGTTTGAACAGCCTCCAGTAGCACCGTCCATCTTTAGCCCTACAGGTAATCGCAAATTACACGTTTCAGCCAATAACTTCCAGCTTCTCCACAGGAAGTTGTTTAAGGTGGTCTGAGGTTAGAGGTTAAAGGTTACCTTGCAATGTGTCGTCACCGCCGATAAGTTCCACCCACAGTGGCCGTCACGCTGTGTTTTATACTGTGTCATTGATAAAAATTCCCCCTATAAACAACTATTAACAGCGCACTGAAAGTCTTATAAAGATTTTTATAAAAGATGTTCCGGCTTCAAGCTTTACTTCTTATATATTCAAACATGGGGCACTGAGCTTATTTTGCCTTTCACAAACAAACTACTGTATCAACGTCTGCATAACATTGGGAACGATAAATATATTTTATAAAACAGAAAGAGAAAATCGTATTTTACTAGAAATATATGTTTAATTATAAAATATTGTTTAATGGTTGGTTATGCCTGTTGCATTGGTCAACATGGTCAAATTAGGTGTTAGACCATTCACCCATTTCCTCTAACCTATTGGATATTAAGGTATCAGCTATACCAAATGTGATAACAAATGATCAGCTATCACAAAGGAATGTGGTCATCTACCAGTTGAATGAACTGTATCATAAATATAACAAAATAACGTTATACATAATACATACATTTCCAACTTTAATGACACAAAACTCTGAGCCCCTCCACCTAACCAAATAATAAATCAGCTTTTACAACCATAATATTGTCACACCACTGATAATTTTTCTCAGATAAGCAAAGAGCACAGACCGAGGAGAAGCCACAAAGCTCAGCATGAAGTCATCACAACCCTTGGTTGGTTTACATGGGCCTCATTATCACTGGAGCAGGCTGCACGTTGATGACAGTGGGGTTTTTCTTGCGATATTTTAATTCACGATGCATCTGACACCAGGAGCACCACTCACAGAAACAGGAAACTGCAATGTCCTTACAAAGGGAACCCTGAAAGAACAATTCAAATTATACTCTTTACTTTTAATACTAAGTTGTTTGTCTTACATGAATTAGTGT
This sequence comes from Mastacembelus armatus, assembly GCF_900324485.2. Lineage (NCBI taxonomy): Eukaryota > Metazoa > Chordata > Actinopteri > Synbranchiformes > Mastacembelidae > Mastacembelus > Mastacembelus armatus. Next base: position 6,342,523 of record NC_046636.1, on the reverse strand, counting down.
AATCATGTTCAACAGCAGGTAATAGTTTAGTTTACTTCCCTTTTTTTTTTATAAGAATATTTTCAAGACTCCCCCCCAAAACACCACACACCAGACACACACACACACACACACACACACACACAGCAAGCTGTCTTTTCAGACACACATCACACTGTGGTCTCTTTTTGTTACCCACAACTGGTGGAGGGAAATATATACACCTCATCGTATTTTCTTGTCTCTGCTGTGTTTTAAGTTGGTGAAGACTCATCCTCTACTGTAACAGTATGTTTAGCTGACAACCCTCTCACAAATTTGTCCATGTTATGCTATCAGTACTCAAATATGCCTTGCAACCCCCTTGCAATAGGTTCAAGCCCCCCCTAGGTGTCCCGCATCACACTTTGGGAACCACTGGTTTAGTTTAAAGAGGGCTATCAGGCACTCATTCACACATGATACAAGAAGTCAGTGTGTGTTATAGTTTGTGCTATACCTTGATACCATATCTTTCTCTCATGGCAACCCTCATTGACAAGACTGCAGGAGGCACACACAGAGGAATCCCACAGGACGCTGTTATGGCAGGGCTCAATATGTCACAGAGGGGAAGACAACGATTTTCTCCAAAATTTCCTGAAACTGTGCAGGCAAGGCAAGGACAGCACCAGAAACCATAGCAGCCTGAGACACAGGCATACAGAAAATTGCATTATATGACTGAGGAGATTATACAAATGAGAGAAAATATATAATATACAGTAAATATGAAATTGTTACGAAGGATTGGACTTATGGACTGGACTTACAAGAACTTATGTTGTCACAACAGTCAAGGAGACCAGAGCTCCACTTTGTTGTGTAATGATGGGCCATTGTCTGTTGAACTTTACCACAGAGAACAATGAACCTGTTAACACACAGAAATCAACAAAAAAATTAAAATTAAGGCATTTCGCACAGAACAGACAATGTGAATATAGTGAATATTACATCCAGGCATGTCCTATATAAAGTGAGTTTCTGAGATTGGCAGATACCAGCTGTTGCCCATAACCAACCAATGCAATGATTTATACCACATTCATAGACCTGGAGATCCATGAGCATCTACAGGATTTTTGTGCTTTCTTAAATGTCTTGGTGAGTCAGTTTTGTTTAATCTGCAACATATTTACATGAATAAGTATAGAAATCACAAAAAGTCAAAAAATCATCATTCATGACCAATTAAAGTTTTAAAAAATCATTTGGATTGGCAATTCTCCATAATCAATCAAACAGCTGCTTCAGTTCAGGTGCTGTACAGAGCTTGTGTGTGTCTTCTGAAAAACCATGACATACACTGTGGTGAGAGTGTGAACTGTAATCTCTGTCTATTAAATGACCCCAAATTGCCTTTATACAATCACAAATCCAATGGAAGCACCATGATAAAAACTGAGATTTCTTTGCAGATTCTAGCAACATGGTTTACGTTTCATTGTGGGTTTGTGTTTCAGTACTGATGCCAAACATCTCTTCATCACCATTAAATAGCTGTTGTATAGTCTATTCCTCAACAGTGGTCTCTAGAAATAACCAAGAGGCATCTATTTTTGTGAAAGGTTAGTTTGTACTGCATGCTACAAATGTTCTGTTTTGCTGGCTCTGAACTTCAAGTCAAATTAAGCCTTAATTTTATTTTTTAAGATAATTAAACTATATTTTTTACTTAAAAATCTAAAACTCATACCTGACAAAGCTGGAAGTCTCCAGGAAGTCAGCTGTGAAGGAATAAGCAGTGTATGAGCAGTGTCATCACATTCATATTATGAAACTAAGCACAAAAAATGCTGGAGAACTAGATCTTTTGTTTAAAGACAGCTGAAAACAAAGGCACACTTTATGACTGGTGTGTGCAGAATTTACATTACCACAGGTGTGGCCAACCACACAGACCGTGCCAAAAAACTATTCTACGTCTCAACACTCACATGAACACCCAGAGTTTGTGCATTGTAAGACACAATCACAGCACGTCTTTCATGGATAGTTTCTCTTACCATGTATTTTGCTGCCTTGGTACCCAATGAGACTTCAGTTTTCCCTTTAACATTGAAATGCAGTGTTAGTAAACACCAAGTCAGAGTTTGGTACCTCATTTTTCATACATACACAGTTTTGTCACAATCATAGTTGAAATAAATTGACTTAATTGTAACTCTCACACTTTATAGCGCTCTCTGCTGACTCTCTGATGGCACAACAATTGCATTTTGTGTAGTGTCTACATTTTGACACTGCACAGAAGACTTTATTGTGGGACATAATGTGTCATAGTAGTCATGTGAGACTCAAACAGTTTCTCATGACAGCACATATACAGGTTTTTAAAATCATTATCAGTCAATTATCAAACACTCTGTTATCCAAAACAACTCAGGCATAGTATTTCTATCCACCCATCCATCCATTATTTATACCTGCTTATTGCTAATTAGGGAGCTGGAGCCAATCCCAGCTCTCTTTGGGTAAAAGGCAGGGGCAGACCCTGGACAGGTCACCAGTAGGTACAGTATTTTAATATTTATATTCATATTTGTATTTAGGGTATTGTGTAATTGAACAACTCTTACATTGCCTTTGTGGACTTGTATACATGTTTTATGATCTGATGCACTGGATAATACCCACATTATAGGAAGGTCCTAAGGGCTTGGGATTGTATCACTTTTGCACCACAGATCAGGCAACACCTATATAATGTAGTTATACCCCCATCTGCTGGACATTACTGGCAGAGCATTAAAATATCACTTTTTAAGGTGAATACAGAAAACTCTTCATGGTTTAGCAATGTCGTCAAACACATTGACCAACCTATTTTAAAGGAAAATATACATACAATTATTAGAGTTACAGGAAAGCTCAAATATTTTAAACATGTTTTCCATCGTAGAGAAAGTAAGACTGTAACTGGGTTACTTTTTAGATTCATCTATTCCATTCCAGATGTCAAAATTTCTTCTTTTTTCCCCTCTTCTTTTACTTCAAAAAAACTAGTCAATGACAGAGGAATGACAGCTTAAAATCCCACTCATTTTGAGTAAAGACAGCTTAATTACAGTGTACCCCTACTGTTAATTTTTATGCATGAAATGAATTAGTTACTGCATGTCTGGTTTGGTTTGTATGTCACATATTTTACTTTTACTATCTCTTAAAGACACATCATTTCTTCATGCAACTGAGAAAGATCTTGCAATTGGTTTCTTCTTAGCCAGCTCTTTAGGCACCACTGTTTCCAGGAGTCTCCTCACTAGATCCAGTCGTCCTGTCCTGATCAGAGTCCTGGATAACTCTGTAACCTCTGCTGTGTGAGTCCTGTAAAGGTGTCTCAACTCGGTCTTCACAACATCCAGTGGGTACCTCTTCTCTGCCTTTTGCACCCACATCTCCAGCTGATTGATGGCAGAGCTGGGTTCAGGGCCCCCTTGCATGAACAGAGATAGGAGGGCCTGTAGGAGGCAGCGCAGAGCTGTGGTGTCTGTGCTTCCCGGCCTGTCTAACTCCATGGCCTGTTTGAAGCAGTCTGCAGCATTTTGTTCCTCACCCTTCAGCAAGAGGCAGCATCCTCTGAGCAAATGAAGTTCTGATAAGCTGTCACCTGGCTCAAACTGGAGGGCCTGGGACAAACTCACCAATGCACTATTCACTGCTCCCTCATCCACCAAAAGGCTCTCCTGGACAGCATCTACACCCATGTAGTAGTACACCTACAAGGAAAGGAATAAATATGAAATGTTGCTGCTGTATAAAATCCATCTATATTGCTCTGTAGTAGTTTGGCCTTTACCTGTGCAATCTCCAGGTGAGTCCTCAGACATGGATGTACCACAAGAACATTGTCCAAGTCTTTTCTGGCCTCAGCTAGCTTCTGTCTGTCTGGGATGCCACCTTGGCCATGTTTAGCCTTCTCCAGGTCCCTCACATAGAGCATCACATTAATCTAAAATAAGAACATATATACACACATTTAACATCTCATCAAACTTTAAATTCATGAATGTTCTCTAGCACAGATAATTAACAGTTTTATAAGCTTGGTTTTGGTATTGACTTGGCTGTAGTACCTTGGCACGGGTGCAGTAGGCCTGCCAGTTTAGCTCTGGATCTGGCAGTGCATTAACGGCCATGTTGCAGATCCCTGTGGCCATCTCATGCTTGCCCAACAGGAAGAAGACCTTGGCCAGAAGGTTCAGGATGAAGGCATCATCACTGGCCAAATTTATGGCCTCAAGACAGAGACAGCTATATGTTATTATTTGTAATTTTCTGTATTTCAGGATGTCAGGTGAAGACACACTGCATCAAATGTTTATTTAAAGGTTTTAAGAATCGAATACCATTTAAAGAGGGAAGGACACTTTTATTTAATGATGGGGTGAAAAAAAAAAAAAGTATTTACATGGGATGTTAACCACATCAAAAAACACCAATAAATTCAAGGAGGAGCATGTGTGTACACTTTGGGATGACAACATCATCCACTGTGTAGAACTACTCATATGATACAACAATCATCACTGCTTTTCTTTCCTAGCTTGGGTGATACTTGGTGAAAGATGTACTGTAAATGTCTGGATCAACCTACCGTCCCAAAGCAGGACAGAGGATCAGAGGCTGAGTAGCCACAGTCATGTACAGACATGGGCACAGTGATGAACTCCTCTTTCCTTTCCAACATGATGCCAACATAACACCAGGCAAGAGCTGAGGACAGAGATCAGAATTAGAATTTTTCAAGCATATGCTGTCTCTTCCCCTAGATTAAACAAAGACTTAACTACTGTAAAGACTGTAAAGTAATAAGAACATTTGTATGTAACTTAATTGAAATTTGTTTTGCCTACATGTTAATATATCTATAACTATAGTTTAACTGTTTTGTTGTAGCTTGACTTATGCAAATGATCTGAACACTTGTACATCATATCATCGCCTGTCATCAAGTGTTGTGCTTCATATTCTGCATCATGTGCAATATGGAAGAGATAGTCACACAGAAATAGACTGTATCTACCTTTGTGTTGTGTTTTCTCAGATTCAAGGGTTTCTTTAAGAAGCCTCAGTCCCTTATTGTAGTGAGAGAGTCTGGAGTATTCAGAGTCCTCTTTGGTCTTCACTATGTCATCCAGTCTGCACAGAGAGAATACTTGGTGAACATTAATAAACATTAATAGCTCATTGGTTATTTGTCAGACTCTTCAGTTTTATACCTTACATAGATGATTGCCATTTTAAAATACCAGCTTCGTTTTTCCTCTATTGGTATCTGGAAAAAAAACATTATGTCTTTAGTAACTTTGAGATTAAAATGAGATTTATTGTGCAGCTGTGCCTGAATAGCAGAAACGTGTTACCCTCAAATGAGTACGATCTTTTACCTGTATAGACCTGTCTATGATTTTGGAATAAAAAACATTTGGGGGTATTATTGGATTTGGATAAAACATTTGATTTACCTTATATGTATGTAAAGTTGAACACTTGAAGTTAAATTTCAGTGCTGGGAGAACAAGTCAGAGAACCAACGATCTCACTTATATCCATTTATATCTAATAATTAATAACACTGCACTGAATACCAAACAATAAAATGCAGGAGCATTATGGGTCACAGAGACATGATCCCATCACACAACATAACTAGTTGTCCTGCTAATCCTGTGCTGTTAACCAGACAGCTTTAGTGTTACAGTATGTCTTGGTTTCCATCTCACCAGCTGCCCCCCATAGTCCAGGGCTCTGTTGTACAATGTCAGTGCTGCCATCAGTCTCTCTCTCAGGTCATCCTCACTGTACAGCTCCACATCATATGGATAAACGTAGGCCTGCTCAGCCAGGCAGCGTGCAGCCAGTAGCCTGGTCTCTTCCTGAGAGGCCTCTCCAGCATCTAAACCCATGAGGTGGGACACTTTCTCCACACACTCCCCTGCATCCAGCTCTCTCCCCAGCTTGTCATACACATAGCCCAGGTTGGCCCAGGCATTGAGGTTCCCAGGGTCTTCTTTACAGATGTTCCTGAAAGCCCAAATCATTGAGGGGTTAGAAAAAGTCTACATCTAATGTGACATTTTTAGATTTTTGCCTTATATTACAATGAAATCTTGTGCACTTTTGTCACAATCAGGTCAAAATTTCAATTTGTCCAACACTTTAGTTTATATTTAAAATCCCCCAAAATTAATGACATTTCCACCACCCCCAGATGTAGTTCATATTTAGTGCAAAGTGGTTCTACAGCTGGATTTATTTATATTTGATAAATCCTATCCAGGGTGACTAGTGGGAGAAACTACACTGTTGGATGACATTGACACAGGTGTAGAACTAGAGGAATATGCAGATGGTTGTCTGCTGGAATATGTCAGCTTTCTTTTGACAAAAACAGAAATTATTAACTGGTGTCTTACATCAGTTTTTCCACTGATGTCACTGATCAGGACATAGTGTTCACAAGAAGAAACCTTAAGTGTCCCAACAGGAAGGAGGAAGTACTAAATAAAATGCACATTTTGGATAAAAGAAGTAAATGTCTACTTTAGTATGAAGCATTAGATTAAAAATGAAAGCAATCAATCACCAAACACAAAAATGTATTCTTAAATCAGGACAATTAGCCTAAGTTTCATTTCTCAAATTGCTCTTGATAAAAAAAATTCAACTGCGGTATTGGGTAATATGCAAACAGCCATGTTAGCCTCATAAGATATTTGTGATATATAATGTGTTAATCTGATCCCATCAAAGCATCCGTGTTTAATGATACTTGTTACTTGACCAAACTGAATAATCCTCTTCTGTGTGGTTATATTATGTAGCATATGGTGATGACTCTGTTATCTGTCAACTACAGTTTGATTACTGTAAATGTATAACAGCATAGTCTTTGTTGATTGTTTACTGTAGTTCCTACATGGTCAAGTTGATTTTTATGCTGTTCTCTCTTACTGCTCTTGCATTCAGTGTGTAGTGGTTCTGGGCAGGCTTACCAAAACACCTAAATAGACAAAGACTTCTGCTTGTTTGGTGTTTCCAGTCTACACTGTACTACTGAATCTTTTTTAAAATACATTAATTCTGGGGATTTCATGGACTGACAGTGCCTTAAAATTAACTCTCTGAGATCCATCTTGCTTTGTGAATACTCCAGAGATTCTCCCATACAAAAGATATGACTGTTCACCTGAATATTTCCTCTGCTGCGTCCAGATGCACGAGATGAAAAGCCAGCAGACCTTGCAGATTTCGGACGGCGTACTGTAGATATCCAACTTCAGTTTCTAGCTCTCCTTGCAGGCTGTCCTGCTTTAAATAAGTGTCCCTGTGCCGTAGCTTCACAGGCCCAGCAGGCTCACAGTTGAGGTTGAGGTCCAAGTGAAAGTGGCCGGGGATGTAGTCCATGTCTTCCATGAGAGACTCAATTTCCTCTGTGTTGCCTGATTCCATGGCCTCCTTCTTGTTCTCTGTGAGTTAGATTAAAAAAAAAAAAAAGATAAAACTTAAAATACAAATAAAAATCCTGCCTTTATGCACTTTGACAGAAAATCCTGTTACCTCCTCAGCCTACAGTTCAAATAAATCACCCACACACGTTTGTCACCTTGGAGCAGACAGGTTGAACAGGTTAGGCTTGGGAGTGACAGGGGAGTGGAAGAAAGTGGAAAGGGGAGCTAGTGGGTAAATCTATTGATAAATGCTTATCCAACACATACGTCAGTGAATATATAACATCCACAGAGTGTTTAAAGACATAAAATCTCTGTCTTTATCTGTACTAATTTTCCTTTTTCAAAAGGAAGATTGTAGCACACAGTCACATGTCTTTACTCTTTGTCTCTCACTATTTTCAAATAAGTCTTTTTGACTTATTTGACTCTTTAGCAGATTTACCAACTGACATTCCTTAAGGTCCTTTCTGACAGGATGGTGTTATTTATGTCTTGGGTTATGTAAAAATTGTCCTGAAACCTTGTTTTGTGGAATGTTTCAGCCGTTTTATCTCCCCTCTGCCCCTGGCTGTGTGAGCTGTAGCCAACGCAAGAATGCGAACCATCAAGCTCAGTGTGACTGGGGAGCATTAAAGGATCACTGAAATGTTCTTTATATTTGACATTAGTATTTTAAACTGTCTTTCATAACAAGAACACAACATAATTGAGACATAACAAAAATGATTTAAATATCTAGAGAAAAACACATAACAGTATAATGTGCCACAGACAGTATAGCTAGTGGCCTACAGAAGATACTGTATGCAAATACATTATGAGTAGTTGCAAGTCACTATCTTAGACATGATAAGCACATTTTTGTTTGCGTTTTTATGTACAAACACAAGATACTATACTAAGCCAGAGAGTGCAGCAAAAGGAAGACAGTACAACCTCAGAAAGACTCAGCACATAAGGGAGCTCTGGAGCAGACTCTGACAGCTGGGGTGCAATTATAGTCGTAGGTGGCAAGAAAGAAATTACACAAATCACAATCCTACACAAAGGTTTAATAATAGAAATATGGAGGCACCAGGATTATTTAAAGAATAGTTTAGATATAACAAGTCCATTAAAATAAGCTAAGAGGAACTGTAGAGGCCAAGTGCATTCATAGTTAGCACGATGGCTAGATAATGTACCATAGAACTTTGTATATTGCAGCAGTACTCAAAAGTCTTAAATGTTCATGTACCATACTGGGGTCTCATGATGTGACGATGAGACAGAGACACTGATGAAAGTGTTTAGTTGCATATTTTGTCACTACTGTCATTGTTGAAATTGCTGTTTCTATTGTTGCTCTAGTTACATTGCTGATTTTACAATCGTTCAGCTTAATAAAAAAAATTAAGATGTTGAAATCTTGTGATTTATTGCTAAATTCTGTGGATTATTCTGTTGAATATTGGCATGTTGGGTGCAAAATCAAATCTTCTCATGCTTTCAAAGCATGCATCATGAGATCTACAAGGCTGGTGTCAGTGAGAGCTTGTGATGTGGGTGGACATTGGCTCACCTGAAGCAAACACATGCAAATATAAAAACAACCTGCAAACCTACACACAAATGCCCCAGTCTGGTTTGAATTGTGCTAATTCACATATGTTGTCCCAGATGCACAGAGTGAGATTTACCATCAAAAAGTGTTACATAACATGTTTTTAGTACTTTCTCTAAGTGGGCAGCCTCTTTCCATTTGTATCATCGTGTGGGTGTGCAGAAATCTGAAAATATTCTCCTCTCGACAACCGTTGCCATGGTGGTCATCATGGATACCAAGCTGATTGCATGGTAACATAATGATTACAAACCCCTGTTGTGCACCTTTCAAGCCAAAGACAAAAATTCAGCAGCATTTTCTCAAGACTCCCAATTTAGATGTAAGTTTTTGTATTGCTGCAACCAAGAGAAAAACAAAGGTATTATAGGGGATATGTTGACCCATAATAATCCCTCTAGTCCCTCTAGCACTGCTCCTCTGCAAAGTGGTATGTGTCCCACATTTTGGTAAAGATTCTAACCCCTTGTTAACCCATTTAATTGTTTAGATGTCCGTCTCAATTCTGGGCACAAAGCACAGTCACCACCTCAAACGTGCCAGAGCTTTTCAAATATTTGTTAATAGATTTATTTTTTATCTTTTAAACATACACTTCAAACTATCTTTATTTTGAGTTGCGTTATAATATTGAATGCAATGCCCAGACCCTTCAAACTAACCTATTCTCCATCTGGGCTTCGTTTCATTATGACCACAATTTCCAGGAAAGTAACAAATTATTGCCCAAAGCAATTCTGACTTGCATTTTGTTAAAATTTTACATTCGAAGCACAAATATTACATACAAAGAACCTACTAGAGTTCTTAAGAACCATTTTCAGAGGCAAGAGGAACCAGGAGTCCTGCAGCAGATGGTCTGATCCCCACAGAGCCCTGATCTCAGCAGTGTGGAGTCAGTCTGGGATCACATGAAGAGACAACAACACTGGGACATTCAGAATCTACAGAAGAACTGCAGCAGCTTCTCCAAGGTGCTGCAAAGTACCAGGAGAAACTGTGTGTAGGTCAAACCAGAGAGAACCACTGCTGGGCATAGAGGAGTGCTGTAAATACTGATTTGATTTAGGTTGTGTTCTTTGTACTGCACTTTGTATGAAGTTAACTGATGAATGAAAAGCTATTTCGAGCTCCCATGAGATGTGACACTGAATACAGAAGGTCACAGAATCATTTGAAAGCCTCAATAATACCAGACTTCCTATCTTTCTATCCCCTCTCAGTAAAAAGCTGAGCTAAATGAAAGTTGTCTTATTCTGGTATCCAGCTTCATGTCATATCAGAAAGACTGAGACAGCGTAAATCCACTCTAAATCCTGAAACCTGCTTTTAAAGTATTGTAGTTTGATGCAAATAACTATCTCTTTTTTACTGCAGACTACCATGATATCCATTTTATAGTCTCCTGAGACAGACTTCTGCACCGAATTAGTGCTTATAGCTGAAGACTCCTCTTTGTTCTGCACTTCATCACTGTTGGCTATGACTGCATTTCCATTCTTAGTCAGCTTCTCTAAGGCACCTTGAGTGAGTGTTCACAGTGGAAAGCATCTCTTCAGCTCTCCAGAGGCCGTCCCCTGGCTGCAAATTACATAAGTGAATGTCTCTGTAGTGTCTCTGTGTGTAATAAATATATACATTAAGCAGGCACCATTTTCAGGAAAGTGGAGCAGAGTGAATTCACCAGAAATAATGACTAATGTTATTCTTTAATTATACAAGCTCCATGTCTGTTTCAAATTTCACATATGGTAATTAAAAATGTGGATGTTTAAAATGTCTTCATCATTTTCCTGGCAACTGAAGAATAACAAACTCCAGATATTGATTTCTTGGTAAATTATAAAATTCCTTCCAGCCTTAAATAAAATGTCTGGCGAGGGGAAAAAAAATTCACCATACACCCGAGTGATATTTTGAATTGACCATGTCTCTCTCCCTTACAGCAGCATTTAATCTATATTATACCAAAACATTTCCAATACACCACGTCGGTCCACCAGTCAGCTATGATGTCCTGTTGTTCCACATAAAGACGTCCAGGCCCAATGAGTAAAAATCTGCCACAGGCTCAGACCAGGCCACATGTAAAGCTGCAGGGTATACACTTGTATGAGTTTATATTGAGTAATGTTTTGGCATTTGTAACACAGACACTTTTCATAATTAATTCCTCCATAATGTTAGATTGCCTTAGAAATCAATAAGAACTGAAACTGAATGTTAGTAAATAATTTATTACTGGTAAGACTGAGTCTTGCTTTGCTCTTACATTCACAGAACTACAACCTTCAGTTCTTTATTTTGGTAGGTCGAACATGCTCCTTTACACTGATTTTATTTTGAAGGTGAAGCAGGAAGCTTAAAGGCTGTCGTGCTGGCTGACTTGACAGTCTGGTTTCTCCTGTCCTCCTCTCCCACTCTGCGGTTGCTGGCCGCGGTCATCATGCAGGTGGAATCTGCGCAGTGTAGCTGAGCGCAGGGATCTCCAACAAGACACATCAGCCCTCATCAGCCTGCAGCGATCACACACTGGGCTCTGGAGATCAGACTGTGTTTACCGCTGTAGATGAAGACACCAACAAGCCGCAGGGAATTAACTGCAAATGCGAAGACTGTTTTCCTGCGTTTAGTTAATGATCAATCAGCCTGCTCATAAGGGATCAGTCAGTTTGGCACAAGGTGATGATATAGCTAAAGTAACACGATTTTATTTACCTGCTGGAATAACTACACGTTGCTGTGTTTATGATGTCAGACTGTGTTTTTCCCCTGGTGCAGTCCAACTCAAGTGGAGGCGCATAGGATGCCATGCAATCCTATAGGAAGTGACTCTCGCAACAATTTCCAAGACCTAATCTGTGACCTGCGTATCTTTTTGGTTTAAACTCACAGCCATGATGGATGAAGGCACTGCCAGCGAATCCATCCCAGACCTGAAAGATATAGAGGTAAAAATCGGCCGGAAGACCCCCGAGGGTTTGCTCAGGTGGCTGCGGGAAGAGACGTCCTCCCTCCGTGGGGACAACAAGCTGACCGCCGCGCACGACACCAGCAAGGAGACGGGCAAGAAGAGTTTGGATGAAAAGCTCAGAAAATTGAGGATAGAGATGGTGAGTATGAGTATGTGTGTGTGTGTGTGTGTGTGTGTGTGTGTGTGTGTGTGTGTGTGTGTGTGTGTGTGTGTGTGTGTGTGTGCGCGCGCGCGTGGTGGCACAGGTTGATGGACGTGAGGCAGATGTGGCAGTGAAGCTTCACTGAGGAGAATTTGAGCCAGCTCTGTGCTCTTGTTGATACTGTTGTTTATCAGCAGATCAGCAAATGAAAACTGTGTAGAGGTACAGTACAACAAAGCACAGTCATTTGTGCAACTCCTAATCAATTAATCAATCAGAAACAATGCATCAAGATTATTTTTTACTGACTGTCATTTACTACAGATTTTCTGTTGTGGGGTTTTTATATTATATAGGTTTGTTTTTATTTGATCATAGATTGGACATTCAATTCACCCTGCAGATAATAATCATTCAGAGTATGTCAACTATGGCTGCTAGCAATTTATTGCAACTGACTACCAAGTTGTTATTAAATACTTCAAATACTTTATATTATTCCATGCATTTTCTATGGCGCTGCTCTGGTATGAAACTTCAGGATCTCCTAGTTTTAAGGTTCTGGCCTCCAACAAGAATCACCAACAAGTCTGCCACCGTTTATCTTTGTTTAACAAGTTTGTGTTTGTGCATTACAGCACTATCCACCTGTAGGTGCTTTAGAGTTAATGAATTATTTAACACACAACTCAGGTCCATGTTATTTTCTTGCTCTTACAGATGGTACAGATGAAAAGGCCCACCTGCTTACTGTAAATATTCAGTTGACTTTGTTTATTTTAGATGTGACTGTGCTCTCTCTGGTGGACAGACTATGTAATGGTTTTTACTTCAGACAGGTCTTGTCACTTATCCAAAAAATATCTTAGTACTGGTCTATGTGTGAAAAGCTAATGACACATAATATCAATATTGGTTGGGCACAGTCTAAAGGTCTGTACAAATTAATCACAAAATAATTAGGATAATATCAAAAATGTTAAGTTATGAAACAGGCTATCTGTAAACTGCATGTAAATAGAAGTTACTGTGTGAATTGCATCAGTAAAGTCTTTAATGGGAGTCATCTAATGTGGTAAAACATGAACGCTTGTCATATTCTCTCATCCAGTATCAAAGAGCTCCTCACCAACAGCTGCAGATGACTTTGCTAGGAAATGAGCTGAGTGTGGAAACATGTTAAATTCACTTTCATTCACCTGTCAGGTGGTTAATACTCAGTCACATCATTCATAGAAATCTGTAGTAGCACTTTATTTCTCTACATACGGATTTGGTGTGATACTGGTACATCATCCTTCTGAAATATATTTTAGGACTCTTTTTGTCTTTATATATTAATCAGTTATGACATGTAGAAGCTTACAACCTTCAACAGGCTTCTTTGTCCAGCCATGGCTGCTCTTTGTTTGGACAGCAGATTATTTTCCACTGAGCAGTAGCTGACTTAATCCATTAAACAAATATCTTCGTTTTGTTTACATGGACCCCACCTCGTTCTAACAGTGGAGGTTCCTAACAATAAAAACACTATACTGCTTTACAGTTGTTTTTTTTTTTGTTGTTTTTTTTAATCACACATTCCTGTGGCAGATGCAGGCGTGCACCCAGACTGTGGTTGTGACACAGAGCACATGCATCACCACAATTAGACTCTCAAACAAAGCAAACTTGCAAACTTTCTTCTGAATGAGCCGTTCCAAAACACATCGGTTACATCCAAACATCAAAAACTCATCAGCTTGGTCACATGTTAGAAAACAGAAACTTATTTTACTCCTGTATTGTAGGTTGCTGGCAACTGAAGTGGAGTTTAGATAGAGGAGTCTCTAAATCTTAGAGAGAAAAGAGTGTTTTTTTTATAGTAACTGAACATTAGAAACATTATCAACAGTGGTTTTAGTAATGATGGCCTGTAAAAACTATTTGATCCCCCTAACACTTTCTCTACCCCTTATATGTAATGTATGCAAATATAATATGCCTAATTTAATTTGATTTTAGTTGGTATTGCGAGCAGCACATTACCAGATGTGACAACATTGAAGCTGCAATAATGGGTCGATTAATTGAGTAATCATTTAAATGACAGAAAAATTACTCATTAAAATTAATTATTTATTCTACAAAAATTACTAAATAATTTCTTAAATTTTTTGGCCTCTGTAGTTAATTTGTGCTGGTTATCTAAGTCTTCTACAATTGCAAACTAAATATCTCCAGGTTTGGACAGTGGTTCAAATAAACCTAAATAACCACTAGAAGATGATGTCAACCAGTTGCCATGTGTACAGATTTGATTAAAGTGCTCAGTATGGATTCACCAATCATCCAGAAAATTTCTATAAATCTGTCGGGAGCCAAGGACCAGACTGTTTTTCCTTTTTACACTTTTAGTCATTAATCAGGTCCACTGCAAGGGGGAAGATTGAGAGAGAAGTGATAAAGACCCACTTCCTAACTGAAGGGGAGTGAAACTTCCAGCACAGAGCTGGGCTGCTCCTCTGCGTGTGTGTGGTGTGTGTGTGATTGTTTTATTCATCACAGAGTCCCTGATGTGTTTGTTTTTCCTCTCACTTGTTTCTGATGCTAAACATTGTCAGTCATTCTGCTAAGCCCATTAAACACACATTAACATCCACAGATGGACAAGGTGGTTAAGAGTATGCTGATATATGTGTCTTTTCTCACCTTTTTAAGGTCATTTGTGTTTGGGGAAATACAGTATACACCCTTCTGTTCATCTGTTAGACTATCAGCAACCACACAGCGTGCTAATGGTGGCTAGCAGCATCTGTCTACTCAAGGACATGTGTGTTTGCGTGAAATGCTGCTCTGTCTAGTTAAACACAGGATGTTATACTGCACTTCCATTAGTCCATACTATACACTATATGAAAGACCTGAACAAACATGCCACGTTTCATTGCTATGCAAACATCACATAACAAACTGAAGTAAAACCAACTGATGTATTGTACAAAGTGGAGGTCAGAAACAACAGCTACAATAACGTCTGTTAATTTGACATATGGCACACTGGCACTTTGATCTTAGACTTTGCTAAGAACAGAATAACATTTTAGAATAAAGTTTCATTAGTTCATTGGTTTGAACTAAAGCAGAAACAAATGATTATTTTATACATTTTATAAAACCTCAAATTTGAGAAGCCAAAGCCAGTGTTGATGGTTGGTTTACTTAAATGATAAAGATATTATCAAAAATGTTATCAGATATTTTCTGGCAATGAACTAATTGATTGATACATCATTCATTTGTTATGTGAATTCATTTTAACAGAATTTTATCATTCCTGCAATAATGTGCCCAAGGAAGGAAGGAGCAAGGAGAGATCTAAAATAATGACACATATAGAGACTGTTTAATGATGGAAAAGCTGTTAACATGATCTTGCTAGCTGCCTGACATCTGTCTGACACCCCAGTGTCTGTTAACGCCCAGTGTCTGCTAACACCCAGTGTGTATCCTGCATAGACACAGAGGCTTAGTATGGCAAAAACACTTCACAGCACTGAGCTGAACCAGATAAATGCTGCTGTTCATGTCTGTGGGAAGCTTTAGAGCTTGTCTTTGCATTTGTCTCCAGTCGTCTGATGGAAGACACACTCCACTGATCTAAAAGTACACACACACACACACACACCATCATCATCATCATCATCATCATCATCATCCTCTCCTGTATTTTACTGTAAGCTTTCTAAAGGAGACATACAGGCTGAATGCTGTGTTATTGTGCAGGGAATGTCCATTTGCTTTATTGCCCACAGGATCTTTTTCTATAGCCTTTTACTGTCACTCTCCATCTATGTCTTCTGGGCAGATGAGTGTCGGTGCAAATTCAGCTTTGAGTGAAGAGCTGAGCTGTAGGGAATCAAAATCTAGTCTGCTTAATCTTCTTTCTGTGGCTGGACATTGGCTATCGCTTCCCAGACAGCGTCAGTCTAATTAAATCATTGCCAAATTAAACTCCTTTACTCCTCCATCACATATTGCTCACTATGTTTCATTTCATCTTTCTCTCTATCTCCTGATACAATATGACAAAGGTCAGCAATGAACCTGAACAGTAGGATTCTCAGATGCACTAGAGGAAAACCATAATCAGATTTCTAATAGTAACAATTCAAACTTCCTTTTTTTCTGAAATCACAATGTGTGGTCACTTGCATGTTTCAACAAGTTTTATTTGAGAACAGACTGACACAAGGTGCCCAGGACAGTGGCCACTGAAAAGCAGGAGCTCTATGTACACAGTGCAACTGCAGCACACAAGAAGTGAAGTGGAAAAACCAGTGCCAAATTTAAAACTGCCTCATGCGTCGTCAAATCAGGACCAAAATGCAGAAGACTTGTCTCTTAGTAGCTTGAAAAGAGGAACACAGAGAGAGCAACAAGAATAATGCAGAGGGAAGAGAAAAGCTGTTTCACCAAATGATTAAAAACAGAAACAAAAAACAAAAGATGATAAGTACGAGTATAAAATAGAGTGTTTAGAGGTGAACATAGACAGGTGGAGCAGTTGGAGGGTTGACACGGACAACCTTCTGCTGTCTAATGGAGACTACGGGGGACAGTGTTAGTCTGCAGAGCCTGAGTTAGATCGGCAAGGTGAAATGACGGATACTAACGCCGGGAGAATTGGTGTATGAGGGAGCATGTGTGTGTTTGTGCTGTCCCTGCTGGCAGTGATTCAGCAGTCTGTTGCGTAGCTGTGTGACATTGGGGTGCTGTTTTCACCACATGGCACAGTCTGCGTCACAGATCAGGCCTCAGTTTTACACGCGATCATCACAGTGTTATGCATGATGACTGAATCTCTGTTTAGACAATGAAATTATAAAGGCTGCTATGTGCATTATTTTCAATGAATTCACAGATTATTTTTTTCTGGACTTTGTCAAATCACATCCATGTCTTAATATGGTTCACTGTTGTGTATGCTTAAAGGATAATTATGTGATATTACAACTTGGGCTTTATTTTCATAACCATTTATGGTTAAGATAACATTGCAGAGGCCAAAGTCGCTGATGAGATCATTGCTACAACAAAGACAGATGGAGGCAAGAAACATGAGCAGTGAATTGAAGACAGGCTGTCAACAAGCCAGCAATATTATGATTACAGATAAGAATGATGGCTAAAACAACTGAAAGAAGGTCCAAATTACAGAACTGCCATCCATTCAGATATGGAGATTTCATTAGGCAATGCGTTATTTGAAAAATAAAGTATGCAAACAAAGAAATATCCTGGAATCAAACATCCATTTCATAATGTCTTAAACAGCAATGAAGTCAGAGCATCTACTTTCACGTGGACATAAAAGTTTGTTTCTTTTGATTGTTCCACAATTTAGCTACAGCTCTAGCTCCAGATTGTGTGTCTGGTTTAACTATGTAGGAACAATCGGCCTGGAGAAAATTAAGGTTCATGATGGATCAGATTTGATCCAAAACACTGCTCCAATATTTCCTCTGCCACAAAATCCACATTTGGTCAGAAAAATAAAAGGTCAAAGTAAGCCTCCAAGGAAAACTACAGTCTGACTGAAAGTCCAACATAATATCTGTAGCAGTAAAATTTCCAGAACTTCAAAATGTTGTTACTGTATGTTGAAGGAATTATAGGGCTGGTTTAGAGTCTGTGCTAGTTTCTTCTACTCTCAAAGACATGGAAATAAGACAGTCGAAGTCAGTGATGTGAACAGTCTATTGAATTCCCACATGCAGAAGTGTTACCATCAGTCATCTTCACATAGTGTTTGTATTCAAGGCTGAATGAAGTCTCACTGTATGCATGTACACAGGTATAAAAACCACCACTAATTTTCATTAATGTTTTAGCTATTGGGTGTTTTATCAATGGAGTGTTTAATTTAGCATTTAGAAAGAACTGGTATCTTACCACCCGATCACATTTTCTTTTACCTGTAATTACTCCCAAATTAAATTATTTCCAGGAAATAACAGACTAGAACTGATAATAATACTAAATTACTGTTTTGATGAGTACTGTTTGCAGTGCAGACACATATGCCAAACTGAATGTTAAAGGCAGGAAAATGAGCTTTCCAGAATCCTATGGATCAGCCAGAAGGTGCTTGGCCTCATGCCCAAGGAGGAAAACTGAAATCTGCTTCGCTGTGTATCGACGGCACAA
This sequence comes from Mastacembelus armatus, assembly GCF_900324485.2. Lineage (NCBI taxonomy): Eukaryota > Metazoa > Chordata > Actinopteri > Synbranchiformes > Mastacembelidae > Mastacembelus > Mastacembelus armatus. The sequence continues at coordinate 6,324,137 of NC_046636.1, read as the reverse complement.
ACATGAGAAAAGATGATTAATGGAGTCTCAGGCCTTAAGCCCGTACAGTCCCGGACCTCCATTCACTTTTATCCTGACTGCTGTCGCATCAAAAACTTTCTGGCCATAGTTTGACCACTTTCATTTGGCAAGGTTTAATGTATAATATGTAATGAGTATTTTTGACTTCATCATATAATTAAAATAATTCGTAAATAATGGGGATGGAAGAAATCCCTCCAGGAACAGCAACATAATACATATAATACACAATGCAAGATACTGCTGGCAGGAATGCAAACTGGATGGTTTCCACTGCTGTTTTGTAATATAAGGAAACACCTAGAGTCTATCTAGATGAATAACACTGATTTTCAAAGTAACACATAAACAGTAACACTAGTATTTGGGTTTAGATGGTGAAAGGTAAATTTACATGAATCTTGTAACTATTCTTTCATGGTAAACTGTAGAGTATTTATTAATTTATTTATTATATTTGATTAGTCCATTCATTTTTTTCATCCCGATAGTTTTGATATGGTTCACCTACACATCCATCCCAAATTATTTGGTAAATATTTGTTGTTATGCATACTAGCTACTTCTAACTTCTGCTCTTACTAAGAAGTAAAATGCTGTTTTAAAACACTAAGGTGTGAAGGCAGAAATGGATTTATAGGATGCAAACTCTGAGAGCAGCCCAGTTTAGCAGCAGAGTGAGCACAGAGCGTTGGAGTGCTCAGCTTCGTTAGCTTTGTGCCACCTCAGCGCTGACAGGCATGGAGCTGCTTTTACTGCCACCCTCATTAGACACTCTGTCTCTGCCAGTCCAAAGCCTCAAACCTCAAACCTGAACCCCACCCCAAATGTCTATGTGCCAGGACACCAGCGGTTTTACAGTCACTCACACACACGCACACACTCACACACACACACGCACTCACACTCACACACGCACACACGGTGTAGACAGAGCTGTGGTGGTTATTCATATGGTTCTCCTCCCTGCTTTTATGTTATATGCTTCATGTACAGTACAGAAAGGGTAGATGGATGGGATTGCTAAACATAAGAGATATGTATTTATATTCTACTTATTCTGTCTCTTCTCCCTCACTCTCTTCATTTCTTTGCCCTTTGCCACATTTAGTTAGTGTGTGTCAGTGTAATTTAGAGTATAGTGTGACTTTGGCATCAGCAGATCTGCACCACACTGACCACACAGTTCATCCCTTTACTGTCCCACAAATAAACTCTACTGTAAAACTCTGCTTCACCTTCTAGGTTTCTTTTCTGCTTCTCAAACTGGTGTGTTTTGTGTGTGTATACTTTTAATAACTGATGATGGAAACCTCTCAAGCTCACCTTATGGTGAGGACAAAATTCCCTAAAATGTCTCTTTGACTCTAAGTAACAATGTTTAAGCTAATCATGTAGGCCATCGCATCTAATGACAATTCATTGATATTGATAAATAGTGGGATGACAGTAACAGGAATCAAATCAACCATATTTGGCATAGGGATACTGTATTATCTAAATGAGTGGTCCCTAATTTTTGTGAGTTTTTAATTCCTGAAATAGATCATGAGTAACAAGTGACTTTTGCTCTCTGATTGTCTAGTTTGAAGGATTTTTGGAAGCTTTAACAAAACCTTGTGTAAAAGATTTTTCCTTTATTCTTCTTTTAATCATTTTGTGACTCCTCAGATTTATCTTGGGACCACTTTACGGCTCTTAACAATCACGTTGGTAACCACTGTTCCAAATCATTTTCCTACAGTGTGGTTTGTTTAACCACATTGGCCCCAACACTGAGAAAGTTGAAGAGAAGCCACTGAATTGAAGAGGAGGAAAAATGAAGCTTTCCCTTGTAGCTTGAAGTGCTTACAGTCCTAAATGGTGAGAGGTTCAAACAGAGGTCACCCATCACCTCCAGAGATTATGTATGACACATATGAATTTCTGTAGAATGCACTAAAGTGTAGTCACACAAATCCTAGCCAAGCATTGTACGTCCACTGTATGGCTCTTGAACACACTTTGTGTTGAACACTCATCTGAAGGCATAATTACAGAGATAAGTAGCTTGGTAGTTTTAATGTTTTACTGATATGAACTGGGTGGTCCTAAAGACCCTTTATAGGAAATTTGAGAAGTACACAGAGACTCTGAAAGGTCAGAGGGCAAAGGTCAAAGGCTCTGCACTTCTACAGATTATTAAAGATTCTACTACTCGATTTTATTATACATAATAACACTGTGTAGATCAAGTGGAATGGAACTTTTCTAAGCAATGCACTGACAATGTAGGTATTAGGTACTTAAGTATTTTCAATTCATGCCACTTCTACTCTTCATCAAAATATTGCTCTTTTTAATTCACTACATATATTTGGCTACTGTATGTACAATTACAAGATTTTACATTTAATATGTGTAATAGTACAATGTCAACTGAGGCCAGTTGTCTGGGGCCAAAAAAGTTACGTTTTGTTAAAGTAAAATTGCAGGGATTACACGTCTGGTACTTTTAGCAATGAAATACTTCCTCAATCAATAGTAAACATATTTTTATGTTCACTTCATGTTATCATCAATATGAGCACACTACAATTAATGAACAATGTACAAAAATACACAATATGTAGTGTAAGTGTAAATGAAATCTGTCTGATAGTAGCCATGATTATAGAATGCGAGGCACAATATGCAAGTTCAGGGTGTTAACATTGACTAAATGCACTATAAACTACACATTTTACAAAATGTTCCTGACACAACTATTATGGTCTTGACAAAGAAAGCCTGTGGCAGCAAAGTGAGTAACAGACTGTTTCTCAAAAATAAAGAAAAAATGCAAATGCTAGGGAGACAGAAATATGGAGAGAGACTAAAGACTAGAGATTTGAGAGAGAATGGTTATCTGCAGAGAATGGTGGATATCATCAGGCTGAGTTTGAATGTCAGTAGCATATATCACCTCTTGGCCCAGCACTTCACCACAGACCTCTGCTAATGTGTTCTGGGCAGGAATTTTCCATGTACGTAGTTGTCTTTTTCCTTATTCACCACTCAGCTTGTTCATCCTCCCCCACACAGCTTACATTAGAAGTGGCTGTTATTTCAGGTTAATCATTGCTTTCTATATTTATATCAGATTACATCATGAATAAATAAACATTTGAGCATAGTTTGGACCATTTACAGTGTTTTGATTTATTTTTAATTTTTAAAGCCTTGCTCAATGAATGCAGTGTTTTTCTTCCCTTTCTTTTCAAATGTTTGTTACTTTCCACTGTACCAAATGTATTGAAAGGTGTATCTGTCAACAGCCTCTATTTCAGTGTTAGTTTTCATCATATTTCCTTGTTACAGCACTTCTCTAAAACTTTTTTCCTCTTTTACCTGTTTGAGTTTCATTTTGTTTTCCTTTATTTCCACCTCTTTAACCCTCTAGCTTCACCTTATTTGTTTCTACACTGGTTGGAGTCTATATTGGCCCTTATAACTTTTGTTATGTTGCTTCCAGTTATGGTAATCTGCAAAGGTTTAACAACATTACAGTGGTGTTTGTTTCTGGAGCCAAAGCGTAATGGTTAAATAAATGCCTGCAGAGTCCTGGTCGCTCTCCAGGTTCAGTGTGTCTGGTATATAAATCTCTCTTTTCCTATCCAGACACAGTAAAATAAAACTCAACATTTAGCTTTACTGTCTTAAAGTCATTTTATCCATATCTCCTTTTTGATTTCCTTTCAGGCCCACTTGCGCTCTGTGGATGTAAAGATCTTGCAGCAGTTGCTGGCGGTCCATGAAGGCATTGAGGCAGTGAAATGGCTGCTGGAGGAACGCAGTACCCTGACCAGCCGCTGCAGCAGCCTAACTAGCAGCCAGTACAGCCTGGGTGAGGGCCCTGACACATCCTGGAGAGGCTCCTGGAGCAGCCTGCAGGATCCCAATGACAAGCTGGACAACATATCCGTCGGAAGCTACCTGGACACCTTGGCAGACGACATGGATGAGTACTGTCCCTCCAGCTCAGAGTCCGTTATCTGCTCCACCACACCAATGGTTTCAGAGGCTACTGCTGGGGGGCGGACAGGGGGAGGCCCAGGGACCACAGTTACAGGAGCTGGGGCAGTGGTGAGATCTGGTGGTACTGGGGCTGAAAGTGGAATTCAGTCTGAGGCAAACAAAAATGGAACTGGGGCTGGAAATGGGACAGAGTTGAAAGGTGGACCGGGGACTGGAGTAATCAGTGTTGTCATTGGGACTGGGACTGTCTGTACTGGAAATGGGAAACCAGCAGCTCCTGTCAACTCCGCTCCAACTAAGGCTGAGGTCCCCAAGGAAGATACACTGGTCTGGACCAAGGCTGCCAAGCTGGGTAAGGAAAGTCCGATTTCTAGGGACAAATCCCAGACACAATCTTTTAAAGTTAATGGTGTTCTGGAGAAACCAACCATGCAAACCGACAGCCCAACCCACCTCAGTGAGAAACTGGGAACTAGCCAGAGCCCAAAATTTCAACCTTACAAAAACGGAAAGATTGACTTGGATACTTGCAAAATGAATGGCAAAATGCATCTGGAGTACGATGCACACTGGCGATGGGTGCAGTCACAAGAAGATGTGACGTTTTTATAAGAAGGTTACCAGTAGGGACTAAAGCTGCTATGGGACACTGCCCCCCTGACATCAAAGAACAGAATACTAAAGAAGTCAGTACAGAAGAATAGACCTGCAGTTGCGTAATACCCATAGTGATGCACTCCCTGTTGAAAGACACTGGGTTTGAAAGACAATAACATTTCTGCTCTGTTGTTCCCTCCTATGACTGCACTAACTTACTATAAAACATTGATGTCAGTATTAAGGTTGATGCACATACAGGAATTTGACCAGATTTAGCCAAACTGGGCTGACTCACACAAACTTAGGGACGTCATTTGAAAAATTATCAGTCATAGTTTTTCTCAGGGTCTTTCTTGGCATTCCCTGGTTTTATTTTCTTCATTTTTCCCTTAGAAACAAAGCACAGTGGGATGATCTGCCAGAGAGCTGAAATGCAATTTCAGATTGCTTGGCATGTAGTTTACAGTTATCAACCAATGAAAATTTAAAGATTCAAATTACAATTTGACTTTCCCCAAGTCATGTAGAAAAATAAATAACCCCAAAGCACATTACTTACAGTACTCTTCAAAGCCTCTGAAAGAAGACTGCTCTGGGATTCTTTGTTATACTGGTTCCCAATCTTTTTTTGTTGATTTTGTTCTTAAAAATCAAACAAATATGTCAAATGGATGAATGAATAGGAGACGAAGAAGGAGAGAATATCATCAGTAAAACAAAATAAGAAAATTAGACAAATGAAGTCAAAGAACAGACATTTTATTTTCCTATTCCTTTAATTTTCTTGTGACCACTCAGAAGTCACCTCAGCTGCTGGGTTGGAAACCACTGCTCTTTAATCTCCCTTTCACTTTACAAATAAAAGCGGATAAAGGTAAGACTAAAGGTTGAACTATTAACAAAATGATGTAATAAATTAACCAACGAAATAATAAAATATTTTTACTAAAATCATGGAAGACAAAGTACTGAAGTTACTGGATATTTAATTCAGAATTAATGTACCCACTATTAACATTTGTGTCTCATTGCGCTAATACCTTCAGTGCTTCACCAACCATCTGTGATGTTGTATAGTCACTGAACTGAAATACAGCTACTCTGTGCATCAGGTATTAATTGTGACTGGTTGTTGGCAAATCTTGACTGTGGCTGAAAATTTAATTTTGTTTAATGACAGTTGTAGTAATCTATATTAGCTTCTGAGCAGCAGATTTTGTGCCTGATTGATGTAAACTTCACCTACATACAGTATGCCTGTACTTTCTCTCCTGAGGTGATTGCACTGTTGTTATTGAAGTTTTTTAACTGATGTTATCTTTATTACTTTTGCCTCCTGTTGGCCTCTGCTTGCATGTACAAATGGCTAGACCAATAGTCTGTGTGCTCTTGAATGTTGACTGGTAAATGGGTTATGTAGGCTGGGTGGGGATTGCATGCTCTGTGTAGAGAGCTTTATTGGTTGTATCATGAAAAATGCGTGGAAGACACAATCAGAGAAGAAAAGCAATATTTTTTAAAGCCTTTCTCCTGGCTTACATAAGCATAAGTAAATGAAAACTAATAATATTGTCTCTTGTTCAGGAGTTGCCAAGACTACTGACAGGTAGAGGGTGTGTGTGTGTGTGTGTCAGGTTCAGATAAGTCCCAAAGGTTTTCAAGTGTTTCAGCTCGTTCATCACAGCATTTCTACACCTCCTACCACTCTACAGTTAGTAATGTTAAAGATAAAGTGATATGCAACACATTTAATAAATGTAGGGGAACAGCTTAGACAATAAGTAAATAACTTGTTATGCTGCAGTATCACCTTGTCCCATTAAAGCTCCTCATAAAGTGTTTAGCCTACCCTTTCTCCTAACTTTGTGACCTTCTGAAAGAGCTGACATTTAAAGTGAATTTCGTGACTTGTGCCATATCAGAGACCACTTCTGTACTATTCTTAGGTTATTGCACTGCTCAGATTGTTAATATGTCACTCGAGCTGTCCTTTTTAGGACTGAGAAACATATGAAACTTTATGACAGTATTACTAGTCCCATTACATTACGAGTTTTGATGCTACTGTCAAAACAAGGGAAAAACACATTTCCATCAGTACCAAAAACGTTATAAGGATTCAGTCCTTTTAGTTCCATCCTAAATGTAAAGTTAGTTTACTATAGTAATGTTGCTACACTTTGCTTTATGCTCTTACAGTGGTAACTAATGCAGAGTTACAACTCAAAGATCTTCAAAAAAGTCATTTTTGAAAGAATGACCCCATTACTTCAGACTGAGGTAGACAAAAACTGGCTTCTAACCATTTGATTTCCAAACCTGTTCTTATTACTAAATCGTATGTTTTCACTATTTAAGCATACGGTACATGATGAGATTTTGAGGTTGAGGACTAACCGTTATCCTCGTTTGAATAACATTAGCTGCAGAGAAAATGACTCCAAATTCAGTAAATATTGTATACCCCAACTCTGACTGCATCAAGGATTGGCTGCCATACAACTGGGAAACATTAGACATTAGATATTACAGAAATAACCTTCTGTAACTTCACAGGAACTGCACTAGCTGTAGTTAGTAATCATATCTGAACTCTCGGCCTAAGAAGTAACTCTATGTTACTACTGTGTAGCAGGACAGGACAATGATTGCTCCTCCTACCCCTGTACCCCACTTCACTGTATGGAGAAGGATTTTGGGACAACTCAATAGAAAAAAATTAACCTCTTCCAACTGCTTTGGTTCATATAATGCAGCTTGTAATAATGTGCTCACTTGGAGTCGTGTAGACAATCCATCTTAAAGAAATCCTGTCTCTATAGGCAGCTAGAGTAAAATGTGAAACATCTCTATTTGTTTGAGCCACTGAAGTGTTTCCTCTCTCCTCCTTCTCCTCTTGCCTTTCTTTTCACCCTACGTTCCACCAGCACACTGGTTTGATGGAAATGTTCAGTCTGTGCCAACAGACACATCATGCACACACAATGGCCTCTCACTGGAGACAGCACCAAAAAAGCCAGCACCACAGAAACAGGCTAGATCTGTAGACAGGCAAGGAACACTGAGCTGAAACTGGACCTAGGATTCTTGGATGAGTTGGAAGAATTTTAAAAACCCCATTTCCCTTTCTAAATATAAACAGAGCATCTACCCATCTCTGGATAAGTATTTCAACCATGGCAGTATAGACATGAAGTCATTTGAAACCTCCATCCCTTTTTAACATATGTGTTGGCTATAAAGCAATATTGCATGCCAAAGAAACTGTCTGCTTTGCTAGTTTATGTTTTCTTTCCAAATTAGCAGAGCCATATAGAAAAAAAGGCAACATTTTAGTTCAGGGAACAAATCTGTAAAACACATTACATCACACTATAATGTGTCTTTCTGAAGATATACTACAGCCAATGTAAACCATCCTGGACTTGTGTGTTTTAACTGGACACATCCCATATAAAATTGGAATATGAACATTGTTTTAACCACTCTGTGGCAGAGATTTAATGAGTGCTGACAGGCTACAGTGGGTGCCAGGAGGAATCACTTGTGACCTGACTGTTTCAGAAAGAGAATGATGATCATTTCTGTTTGTGTATGTGTAAACTGGCAGGCATGTAGAAAATACCATTCAGTCAAAGTTGTGTTTTGAGGTAGCTCTCCCTAAAATCCCTCTCTCCAATCCTTTTATGATGTCCAGGATTTATCTGATGCCCAGTACATGATGAGTGTCTGCCTTGGCTTCAGGTACCAGGCACCCTCCAGCTATTCTGGGCACAAGACAAACAGCATGACTACACAGATGAGTGGATATCCACATTGTTGCCATGACAATGACACCAACAGGCTTCAGCTCTAGTAGCCACATAAAGCAATGTTCAGTGCACTGGCAGCAGCATTACAGTACGGTTACTGACTGATGGCAGTTGAGATGAAATGAAACTGGTGACAGGACGCATGTGAAGATACCCAGAGTCAGTCAGTCAGAATCTAAATGACTAAAATGATCATCAGTTCCTTTATCATTTATAAGCTACTAATAAGAATTACATTTACGGACACCAAGTTGTGAATAGTCAATTTTACCGGCTGCAGATGATCAGAATAAAAATGTGAAATTGTTTCTGTAAGATTATCAACAATCTAACACAAATTCATTTTAACACAGGGTAAATGTTAAAAATGTGACCTTTCACTGTCTGACAGTTCATATTATTGGCTTTTAGCTAATCAATAAGGCATTAGTAAATTACTTATTACTTTTGTTTAATTAGTTTGCAAAGTGTAAAGATTTAAGTAGTGCCATAAAAGGTGCCTTGTTATGAAGTTGCCCCCATTTTCATTGTATTTTGTTAAGAGCAACCAAGTACCTGACAAAAAGCCAATCTGAAATTATAATGTTGTTCTACTTTTGATGTGTTTGTGAATTCAAAAGGACCTCATAAAGTTGTGAGTCACTGAAAGGCAGAAGTGACCCATGACAAACACACTTCAAATAACAATTATACTCCCCTAGCAATAACATGCAGTGTTATTTTTATATCAGGAGGATTTTCCATTGTCATTGCAGCACACTAAATCACTGTACTGTATACATAGGAGTTCTTGCTAATACCCATTTTTTCCACCTTTGTTGAGCATTAGTACACAGCTCAGTGACCCTCTCCATTAGCCACCTGAAATACTGTTAAGAGCTATTTTCCTGTTGTTTTGGCCTTTTTAGGAAGCTAAAAGACAGACTGTTGTGTTTCCCTGTAGGCAGAGTGAAGCGATAAACAATGAGCTGAGAGCTGTAGCACACAGCATTCAGCTAACAGGAAGCTCCCACTCCCGGTGTCCTGCTGTTTTCTTTCTTCTTCTTAGTCATACACAAACACACACACAAGCACAATTTATCCCAGGACTGACGTGGGTCTCTAAGTACACGACAGCCCCTCAAAGCATGCCATTATGCATTTCCTTTCCCTGAATCTTATTTATACTTAACTCTTAGTGTGTGTGTGTTGTTTCCATCCCTGACTCTTCAAAGAAATGGAGATGAATTGAAATAAAAACCCAATGGCCACACACTAGGGTCTATAGCAAGTCCGAAACTTAACATAGGATTGAAAGAGAAAAGTTACCAGACCAACTGCAGTTCACTGGATCAGTAGAATTAATGTCTCGCTTGAGTTAGTGGAACAGTTTTCATTTCCATGATATGATGCATATGAATTATTTTGCAGTGTAATTTGTCCATACAAGTTTTTTTTTCTTTGTATAGTGGAAATGTTCACTAAATAAATGATTATGTTCATTGCTGTGGAGAATTATATTATGCAGTATGTAAATTATATGAGCTTATCCAATGATTAAAGATATTTTAAATGCTCCTGTGTTGGTATTCCTTTATTTCATAGGGAAGTGCTCATAAACATTTTGAAAAGCAGGTGACCCTGTACTGTATATAATATTTCCCACATGAGAAAACATAAAAAATTCAAAACCAAAACCACTCCACCATCTCCTGATCAGCAGCCGTTTTTCTGTTCTGACCTCTTAATAAAAATTTACTCTGAGTGCTTTCAGTGAACTTTTTGTAGATTCCCAATCAATACTTGGCCCTCAAAGGTTTATTGGTGCAGATCCATTAGTGCTCAGAGCACTCAATGGCCACTTCCCAAAACAACTTCAAAGATGCTACAGTATGCTGCTTGATGAAAATAGAGGAGGCATCAATGTCATGAGATATACTGTAAGAGATTAGGGAAGTGATTCAATTGGATATGGAATAACAAAACACAAATACTTCATCTATAAGTATATAGAGTATGTCTTTAGTCAGGACATCATATAATTTATACAACTTGGAAAATAGAATGACATACACAACATAAATAAAGTTCATTAAAATATTTCAGACTATTAAAATTAAAGTTTATGTGTGAAATCCTATTCCAAAGGTAGAAGGTCACAGTATTTACTTTAAATTTTAGTATTTTATATTATCCATAAATAATTTTGTTTTTTGATTTGGCTATAATTTTGATTATTTGTATTAACTCTGCTGAAGCAGGGAGATTCATCATATCATTTAGCACAGGGATCTGCAATTCCGGTCCTCAAGGTCCACTGTCCTGCTTGTTTTACAACTATCCCTGTCGTTGCAGTTTCTGATTGGCTCAACACACCTGATCCAGGTAATCGGCAGTGGGTAGGGCAGGGGTAGTTGGAAAACAAGCAGGACAGTGGACTTCATGGTTTTGTATGTTAAAGCACAGCTCTGCTAAGCGAAGCAGGCTGAGTGTTTTCAGCTGGTCTTGATGCCCATGTCAGCCGAGATTTTCAGTTTACCACCAACAAACACAAGAAGCCATCAGACCTATGTTAAGCAGACCAGAAGCAGCACTTTTTAACTTGCAGTTAATCAACTCATTATGTAAATGCCACTGCTTCAACCTGTGCGCTATTCAGAGCCCTGACATGGCATTTTTATTTCCCCATAAGCAGTTCAACAGTGGGTGGCAAGTATATGGAATGCATGCAAACAATGTCGGGACGCTGTAAAAGCACAGTAAACAGTTGGAAGGAGGAAAAGTTCCTTCTTACAAGACAGGGTGTAGGAACCAGGGAGAAACACTTAACACTTGAAGGTGGTGGGTACATTTTGGGCTGATCAACAAAAAGACAGCAGATGGGAACAGCTACAAAACCACAACTTGACATTTTTACTCAACACTGCAACATATTTTTAGGAGGTGGTGACAGATTTTTTAAAACTGATTCCAGTTTTTGTGATTTGCTAACCTTAACTACCTTCTCACTCCAGCTTCATACTCAGCATATAACAGTGGCACCTGTCTTCTCATCTAACTCTCAGCAAAAATGCAACTAAACATGTTTTCCTCAATATTGAAATATTAAACAGAGAAAAATCAGATCAACTCTGTGCAGGTGGAGGCAGAAAAGATTTGTGCATGTTACCATGCACCACAAAAAATGTGTTATTTCCATAAGAACATGTTCAGTTTTCCTCTGTATTGTGAAGTTGTCAAATACACTAAAAACCCAAAGGTCCAAGTGAGCTCATGACGTACTCACACCACTACTCCACCCCTTACATTTAGGCTCTATAAATCAGCACAGATCAAGTGAAAACATATGTGCTTCCTGCTGTCTTGTCATGCTGTGAGCCACCCAATAGGGTTAAGGATAATGGTTATAATGAGCCATAGACTTCAGCCACACAGTACCACTAATCTCCTCCAGTAACCCTCAATGTCAGGAAAGCAACCACTCAAAACAGTTGACTCTTCGAAAACTGCAGAGAAAAACACCACAGGCTCTCCTCCACTAAGCTTCAGGGTGGTGTGAGTGGGAACCACAGATCAGAACCTCTTCAGCCTCACCAAAAATCACAATAGCAGAGACATTGATTAAATGATTAAAGAATTGATAGGTAAGAATCATATATTCTCAATGACCTATCAGAAAATATCAACAGATGACAGGAAAATGAAAGGGTAAGCTGTTACACATTGACTCACACTCTGGTATTCATTGCATAGCTCATTCCACGGACAAATAAATAATCCTAAATAAATACTATGAAATACTATACATAGAAACATATTTTTTTTCATCTGCTATACCATCTGTGCTCACATACTATAGCTTCATGTTATTCATCCCACTCTCTCTTCCTCCTCCCTTACAATAAAAACTATTTGGATCCCCTGACAGTTTGTTAGGACGTTCCCAGACGGTGGAATGTGTGCAGCCATCCCACGAGCTGGTTGCTACTGTTGAGTGTTATTACTCCAGAGGTCCACAGGATCTCTGGGACAGTGAGGGAAACAGACAAAGGGGCAGAACTAGGCCACGGTGTTCCCACTAAGTGACGTAATCCAACGTGGGTCAAGGTCTGCAGAAGCCAGGCCTTTTGGGAATTGTGGTTGGGAGTTCCTAGTGACTACCCAAAGATTTTGTGGTGAAGCAACTCATAACATCAGGGATGAAGCCATCTGTTTAATGTTAGTGCATATGTGTTCATTTCTCCTCAGTCCCAGCTTTCTCTGCAGGTTGTTGTCAGTGAGGCCATTTTGTGTATGAATTTGACCATAAATATATATATATATATATATATTTATATATACATTTGGATGCAGATGTCCCTTGTGCCAGGTGTCCCTGGGAGAAAAACTGACAGAGAACCTGTAATCAAAGATGTCATCAAATTTTCCTAGCTGGGAACACAAGGCTCCTTACAACATTCAATCCAAACAATGTCATTGTAGAATAACAAAAAAAAAAAAAAAATAGATGTTTAAAGTCTTACCAAAAGTGCTCTAAAAGGTATTATGGGATGGGAGACAGCCCAAATTTTTCATTTAAATTTCTAGGAGACATTGCATTTAATGTGAAAATCCAAAAGATGTGAAGATGTCAGCCTGTCCATGGAGCAATGTGTAGGAATTTCTTTATTAATAAGAAAGCTCAGTGACGTAGTGAAACTCCAACAACGATCAATGAAACCCTAATTCACTTAACTTTTTTTCTTGTACTAAGACAAAAGGAAAGTTCTTCTGCTGGCTTTAGGGCTTTTATCAGGCATGACCACACCTAGAGCATGTAGTTTAGAGGTTAAAAATATATATGGCTACAGTGAAATTGCTGTTATATGGCTGTATATACCTCTAGGGAGCAGTACATTGATGGTTTCCAGTAATGCATTACAGGAAACATGCACAATACACCATAAAGAGCTGGACTTGACATAACTCATGACTCACACACTCTCTTCGCATGCACAAACATACACACGCAAATATATATATGTACACACATATATATTCACAACAACATGAACACACATCTACATTGTCTTTTGTGCACACACCACATTACAAAGACAAATGGATACATAGCCATGGTTATATGGATCCATAACTGACTAAACTATATACCACTCTGTCCTGTATCTAAATCATCTCTGGGTACAATCAATTGTATAGACAAGTATTTGTCTAAAATAACTGGACATTCTTAAAGAGAAAGTAGGCTCTCAGCATCTTGGCTTAAAACCTACTTTGGATGTTCACAGATCAAAGGAGCACTTCCACACAAGGGGAGTCACAGCACCGTGCACAGAAGCCTGGGATGTTGCCTTGCCTCATGCCTGTAGTGGACCCCAAACCAATTAGGCCTTAATTGAGTGTCAGTGTGAATGGAGGCCGTTCGCCTAGGCCTCTTTCACTCTGTTAGCCAGAGACAAGCACGCTTTGTGACACACATACTGACCGATCTGAAGGCATTTTGTTCTTCTGGCCCATTTACAACAGATGAGGCCAGGCAAAAAAGCTGCTCCAGGCTGCTTTCAAACTCTCATGCATGTCTAACATTTTTGCCCCATAAACAAGTGGGCAGATAGATTTTGCCATGTAAATGATTAGGTTAAAGAGCTTGGACTGAATCTCAGTGTGTGCCCTCTCAATAAGCAGGGTAATTGTTTTTTCCCTCTTGCAAAAATGGGTCAGAAACAACAAGGACAAGCTTTTTGATGGTAGCTCGAGCTCGATGGTAGCTTATAGCTTAAGTTGTTCAGTGTCCAAAAAAAAAAAGAAATACAAACGGTGAAAAGTGGAAAGAGGTAATATGATGATCTTTCAAGATTGTACAAAACTGCAAAAGATGGGCTAGCCATAAAAACAAAACAGTTAAGAATTAGTGCAGCAGAAGCTGAGATAGCCTGGCCTTTACTATCTAGAGTCAAGCCAACAAATGGAATCTTACATTATATCTTTGCTTTGTACATGCAATGTAAGAGAAAACATAACTTACCGTCATAATACACAGTGGTGTATGACAGTCCTGGGTCACAGTTATATACCACCCTGATGAAGATATTGTCGTACCATAGCAATTTTAAAGAGTTGAGCAAACCAAACACAAACAATACTAAACTGGACAAAACCGTAAAAATCTTCAGCTGATCACCTGTTTTGCAATATGAAAAGCTCCTGACAATTCACGGGTCACTTTGCAAAATTCAAAACACTTCCAGGTCTGATGAGATAAATCACGCAACAGGCTACAAATAGCTCATACATTTACAACCCTGTCTGAGAGCTAAATATGCTATCTTCCCAAAATCCTCTCAGAGGCCTCCAGCACATAAAAGGCCCCAAGAGAGGGTCCTGTAGGTCAGCACAGCTTCTGTCTCCATTCTTTTTTCCCTCTCCATTTCTTTGCATCTTACAGCCCCTCATCCTGTTTTCTCTGCCCTCTTCCACCTGCTGATGCAGACACTTTTACCATATTTGTTTTTTGACAGTGCCTTTTCGCTAATGCTTCTTTAAATCCATATTTTTCAAGCGTCAGTCTCTCTTTTTCTCAGTCTGTCTCTCTCTCATCATGGATGTTCATGATGTTGATTTCCCTAAAACAAAGCTGCAGTTGAGCTAAGATTACAGATTAGAGAGGAACAGAGGCTTTACATTCTCAGAGAACCCAAATCTATCCAACTAACTGTGGTGCCTGGCAACCAAAACCTATTTTTTTTCCCTATTTACTAAAAGAGGGAACATAGTCAAAGCAGCATGCACATGCAGCTCTAAACCAGCAAAGGCTGATTTTCCTCATTTACTCGGTGGTCGTGCAGTTTTGTAGTGAACATGTCACAATCTGACCTTTACTCCAGATGTTAAGGCCTTCAAAGCCAACAGGGATAAACATCGGCAGCTAAAGCCCTTCATGACTGCTGCACAAATTAATGCCAGGCGATCAATGATGGATTTACAATGTCAAACTCCTAAATCTTTCTACGGATTCCCATTAAAGGGGTTGATGGCAACAGCGCGCGCACACACACACACACACACACACACACACACACACATGCGCGCACACACGCACACACGCACACATGTGTGCGTGCGCGCGCACGCGCACGCGCACACACGCACACACACGCACACACACACACACACACACACACACACCCTTCTGTTTTAGGTCAGTTTATTAGTTCACAGTTGACCAGAACAAATATTTTTAATATACAATATAAATGTATTTTGCAGAATTCACCTGGGACTGTCATTAACTTCAATGTAACACATGCAGCATGATACCAGTAGTTTTTTAGAAATAAGTTACATTTTTATAGAGCACCAGTAAACGGAAAAAAATGCTGATTTTTATTAATTTTTTCCTGCTGATTTCTTACACAAATTCACTAATTCACAACCGTTGTGTTTTTTGTGAGGGTTAAGATAAATTAAAATTGCAAGTTAATTATTACAGCTATATCTACATATTCTGTATACCTTACACAATTCCTTATAACTTTTAAATGCAGGCCATACAGTTTTATATTCAGTAAATATATCTCCTATAGTTCCAGGCATTCGTTTCCATTTTCACACACTATGAAAATGATCACAATTATGAAATACTTATGTTGTATGATCAATCACAGTGAATGTCACGTCTACATTACTCAGCATTTTGTAGTGTTAATTAGTAGATTTATTTTAGATGTTTATACTGCATTACTTTACAAAATGAATAAAATTTAATCTGCCGAGGACTATTGTCCAACTATTATAAAATGCATGGAAACCAGTGGATCCCTGGAACAGATGAGAAATATCATATCCAGATAGTTTTCTTCCTTTTTCCACCTCCCACCTGATTCAATCACTTCCACATGACAGCAGCATCCAGCCCAGAGATACATCAGTTAGTACACATTGGTTTGTTTTTTGTTTTTTTAAGAAAGGAGTACCAGACAGATATTACCTTGGAGGTGAGGAAGCCGTCTGTGGAAATGTTTGTGCTGGACAAGGCACCACTGCTATTTCCAGATGAATGGACCCTGGCACAGACAAAAAGCAAGATGTCAGGGAGGGAGGAAGAGGGGGAAATGAATTAGATGAAATGTATTACATTTTTGTATATAAAGTCATGCACACATTTTGTATGATTCAGACACAGCATAGGATGTATCCGTGTACTGATTAATCAGCCCTTACATTCCTGAAAATAAATGTTGTTTCACAGCACACTGCAGAGTATTTAAGATTATACACCCAGTTTTTACTAAAGACAACAGATAAAATATGACTTCCAGGAAATATCTTTGTGAAAACATTCCTCAATTACTGTATGTTTTTCATTTATTAGGATTTTAAGACCACTACTGCTGTTGTCATGACAAAGTTAATGCCTTTGAAGAATAATTAGTGCCAATAACATTCAACAGCTTATAGTGTTCAAAGGGGAAATCTAAGTTAATATGCTTAGACTTTTTTCATCAGCCAAGCACCAAAGACCTTTCACATGTGCAGTATTTCTTCTGCAGGCTGCTTCATTTTGCAGCTTCCTTTTCAACAGTGGGTTTGCATATCAGGGATAGATACTGAGGTCTACTGATGGGGGCTTCTGGGGAATCTGGGTCATCTGACTAGACATAGCATCACTCTTACAACTTGCTTCCGATTGTGGATCTTCCTGATCATGAGCATGATGTAATTTTGTCTGCACATTAATTTGGAACAGTTGGGTCTGATGGCTTTTAGATTTGGGTCCTTTGCAGTAGCTCTTCCAACACAGTTATTAGACTATATCATCTAGACCTCCCAAATACTCAGGATTATGACCACATGATGTAACTTCTCACCCCCTCTGGGGTGTTTCTCCTTTTCTATTCCCATATCTGAACCTTAAATGGCAGCAAGCCTCAGTGATTCCAGACCTCTCTATGCCAAAGCCAGCACTACTCTGCACCATAATGCCCTTCTATGGCAAATACAGGAATCAAAACAGAAAGGTCCTTTAAGGATACAGCATCCCAGACATCACTCAAATAACCAGACCACTGAGCTCCATCAGTTGTGCTTTTCTGACTCCTTGTGGCTGCAAATTGCAAACACATACAGTCACAGAGAGATTTACCATTGAGTCCCATGGTTCATCAACATTTTTAGTCTGATTTTAGAAAAGTTCAGTTCAATTTGGAGTGAGGTGAACCCTAGAAAGTAAAACTACTCTAGAGATCTGGTATTGGGATTTGGGACTCAGATTTGATCCAATAAGAAACAAACTGTCATAAATTATTCAGACTTTGATACTCCACTGTGTGTCCACATATGGCAGAGAAGTGTCTTCGGTGGACTTTACCTTACATCTTTCATATTTCAGTATGCATTTATGTTTTCATAGGTAAATACATTCATGTAATACTTCGGTGGAAGGCTTGTATTCGCCTCTGTAGTACTGCACTGTAGAGGTTTTAACGCTAGCTGTCATCTTACCTGCTAGTTTGAGGCTAACTTGTCTCTCCATAATAAAACGTAATTTGTGGGTCAAAGATAAATATCCACGGACAACTGTGGGCTCGCTTTGATTAATCCAAACGGAACCATGTACAAACCGAAGAAACAACGACAGGAAAGTCAGGACTTCAAGCCCACTGTTCAAATCGTTCGTCAACCTTCATATAAGCGAACGAAATCAGGGGATTGACAAATGAACTGACCAATGATGTTTAGTTTTGAAGACATCGGTACACGCCCAGGAACAAAAAGAAGCCAATCAGCGGTTTTCTATGATTTAAAAGGACATGACCACCTGCTGCACATTATTAGTTCAACTAGTTACTTTGCTGGTCAACTTGAAGCTGATTGACAAAAGTTTTATGAGTAAGAAAAACAAATAAAACTCCAGAGTACTCTCATTACAATAATACCATAATCATAAATGAGTTCTAAATGGTTTTGAAATTATGAACTGTTTAAAAGTGAGCTTACAAATACAGGCAGAAATGCACATATTCACAAAATGATCCCTTCATACATGGATAACCATGCATATACAATACATCACCCCAGCATACATGTCTTTTTCATATGTATGAGATTAATAAATTTCTCTATCAGTATCTTGCTCCTGTCAGTTCTTTCTCTTACTGTATTAATCAGGAACATGCCTTGCATGAAAGAGTCATTTGAATATCTATATTTTATTGGTAATTTAATCATTTGTATAGCACTGAACATTAATTAAGTCATAATTGCTGTGAACTGGCCTCCTTTTCTCATTTACTCAGTAACGCTTTCTCTGGCTTTAAAAATGAATGTAGCACACTTAAAAAGACAAATAATTTTGAGACACATCACTCAAAAATAAAAACTACCATTTTCCCATCCTCATTTTTCACATAACTAAAAGTACCATAGAGTACATAGACGTATATTGGAGTCTGAATCATTCTGATGGGTGTGTTCCTCCAGCCTCAAGGTGGCAGTATATTACTGCAATTTAAGAGAGTGATATGCATATCTGATGAGCATGCACAACATCAATTCATTATCTAGCACTTATATTTCAGATAAGATCATCAATTCATCACAGGGCAGACACATCGAGACAGAAATTCACATTTACATTTACACCTATGGGCAATTTAGAGTCAACAATTAGCCTAACTCTAAACTATATGTATTTTAAATGAAATTCAAATACCCCCACCCCCTCCGCCCCCCTTCCCAAATAAATTTTACCAATAATGGCCTTTTATGTGTCTGAATGACATGCACATGTCCCTGTTAGAGAAACCACACACATACTCACAATAAATACTTTATTTTCACCATGAAAAATAGACAAAAGATCTCCAGAGACAATAACAATTTCTGTTATTCCTGTCTTTTTCTTTTGGTTACAAACATACATTCTTTTGCCTTTCATTTACACCAGACAGCAGGTGTATGTTAATGGAAAAACACAGAAAAAAATAGATCACATTTTCACATACTGTTACAAAGTCATTACAGCACAAAGTACAAAAAGACATTCTTTGGGTTGGTAGGTGAGTTAGTCCATGCAGATGTCAATGTGAAAGCTGCCAGTGAATGTGGTCATTTCTGTGCTCTATCATCTGCAGTTACTCACCAAGTACAGCTGTTTTGTTAACTGCTTCTATTTAGTCACACTGGTTGCTCTGAAGTGACATCCTAGTTTTGCCTTCACTTCACAGTCAATTGTGCTTTAAGAAAGTAGCTGTGCAGATGATAGGCCTTCTTCCATTTGCTTTCTTATTTATTATCTTTGAACCTCTTTTGTGTTTTGCCTAAAAAAAGAATTCAGCTGAAAATGACAACCTGTTTTCAACATTATGGTGAGTGCAGATGGATGAATGCAGGTACAGACAGCATATCTTTTTTCTATGCATTGAATGTACTCATGTGCACTTGAGAAATATACAGCATGTGTAGTATGTTTGAAATCACAATATGCCTACCTCCATTAGCTCCATTCTTATTTGTACAGTTTGCCCTATGAGCATTAACTGTATATTCATAGAGTTCAGTTTTCTCAGTAAATGCTCCTGCATCAGTAACCCTTACTGCACAATGGCAGTGGATCAGTGTGGCACAGTACGCTCAGGGCTTTAAAGCCCCATAAAGAAAGAAATGCCTGTGAATGAGACATGCGCCCTCTTTACATCGTTTTCCACAGAACACAATAGCAGCTTTTATTAAAATCAATTTGCAATCAGAAAAGTTGAGGTATTCTTGAAATTTCCAGCTTGACACCTCATTATGTCTGAAGGAACAGATGCAAATCCCTTTTGGTAACTGCAGAATCATGGCGCAGTCCACTACACAAGAGATTTGATGAGTCTGCGCGTAGGTCACAGCTGGTGTTTGCTATCTTGTACTTGCCTTGCTCATTGAACAGTTCTGAACTGAGGCAGGTACAATGGGGAAAAGCCACATGTTGATGCTGACAGCAGATCTCTGGGCTCGCTCGAGTCATCAGGGCCAAGCAAAGGCTGTGATTCCACTGAACAGTCCTCTCTGTTCAAAACTACATTTTTAAGCAGCTCAGTGTTTGTGTCCTCTTCGCTCTTATCATGCTCCTCCTCCTCACTCTCCTCATCCTCCTCTGGATAGTCCATGCCTAAATAATACAAGTCCTTCTCTTTTCTAACCTCTGTTTCATCTTCTTGTTCAGATGTTTCAGAAAGTTCCTCCACAGAGTTGTAGGAGCATGAACGCCGCTGGTCCTCCATTTCCCCACCACGGCAGCTGTCTAGCTCCCACAAGCCACCAGGGAACGATCCTGAAATGTCAGAGTTGTTGGCTGAGAAATTCCCCTCGTCACTGAAGCTGCTGCCACTACCATCTTTGTAGTGGAGATGAATGGGCTGCTGCTGCTGCTGCTTTGGATCAGAGAGTAGCACTGTAGCATATGCCACTGAAGACTGGGCAGAACTGTCAGTGCTGCCTGGGGGCTGGTCTGCTGAGGTATCAACTGACTGTATCTCATCTATCCTCGGGTGTGAATTGGTTAGAGGATCCCGATTGAGGATTAAGGAAGGAGCCCCAGGCAGAAGCACTTCACTCTCCATGAAGTGGACTTGATCGAGCTCTGAGTCAAACCCTGGAGGAAGGGAGCTGGCTAAGATAGTGGCTGGGTCAGGAGGCATAGACACAAGCGGGGTTTGAACCAACGCTGTAGTCAAAGCTGAGATGTCAGTTTTGTCCACTATGACAACTTTGGAGATGTTCTCTGAGGGAAGAAGTAAAGGCCATGCTGTCACGCCATCTGGGGACTGGAAGAGGTGGTCAAAGGTGTCAACCTAGAAAGAGATGCAAAACGGTGCAAAAGTGCATAAAGTTAGTATTAGTTTTCAGATAATGAGCTAAGACAATAAAATCTGGAAAAAATATTCAAAAAGATGAAATTCCTATATTCTGTACTGTATTACTCCTTGAGGATAGCACTGCAAAATATTGATATAATAGCCTATAGATAGACAGAGTACACATTGCTGAACTATAGCCTGATATTGAATGAATGTGATCTTTCAAAAATGACAGCAATGCTTTGACACACATTAGTCATTCAAGAACTGCAATCTCTTTTTTCTGTCATTCTTTCATGTTACCTTTTTCAAGTCCAGTTCTTTAGCCCAGGAACACTTGTTTGGGTTGGGAACATCCTTCCACACAAACTTTTTCATCCTGGAAATGAAACCCAGCAGATACTTAGGCTGCATATACTGTATATGCATACTCTTGCATCCCCCCCGCTCCCCTCCCTTCATTCCTCTCTCACCTATCTTCTCCCATCAGCTACCGTCAAGTGCAATTACACCTCTGTGACCTGTTAAATGTCACACTCCTTATTTTTCATGGTTAGTGTCTGTCTTACCTAAATTAGACTGTGCACCAGAGATTACAGTCATTTATCATTTCTTACAGGTGGGGTAGAGTAAAAAAATAAAAAATAATAATACAGATGCTGCAGAATTCCCACCAAGAAAAATATCAAGTATGAAGACCTGCAAGATCTGCATATCAAAAAGTAAACTTCATATTGCAAGATAAGCATTTAGTATGCAAAACTCTGAGAGTGCAACATGTTTCATTTCATACTGACTACATGATTTTAATTCACATTGTCCTGAAAATAAAGAATTCAATTTTGATTCCTTCATTGTCTTAATGGATTTTGGCTTTTTTACTGAACAGCAGCTCTTACTGGTTTTGGGAGAGGACCAGGGTGACGAACAGGACGATTGAAAGGAAGGAGATGATCATCAGCATCACGTAGGCTGCAGGGTCTCTTCTGGTGGCTATAACAGGTGAAAATACACACCACACCCTCAGTAATAATGCAGTGAAGGTAATTAAAGTGTGAAAAAACTTTGATGAAGAATTACAATACTCGTACACCTGCCCGAAAACATAAATATTGGGTATACCTATAGTGTATATTGGCTCCCCTTCTCCCTCAGCAAACACAGGGTACAAGTAGAAGCCGTATTCCTCAGAGCCAAAGAAATCTCCTGTTGTCAAAATTGTTACAGGTTAGGTTGGCTTCATGTGCTTACACTTTAATAGAAACACACTATTAAAATGAGAAATAAAATAACATGTTACCCCTCAGATAGACTGAACGATCAGTGTAGGGAAGTCTGGCCCATGTTTCTCCACCTTGGCCTTTGTGATGATCAGAGTCCCGCTGCTTCTGTGGCAGCCACTGGACCACCATGAACAGAGGCACAGAGCTGTTATCCAGCAGGTTCCATGACAGAGACACACAGGTGCTGTTGATAACCAACACACGGAATGAACCCAAACAGTGGCCTGTAGACAAGAAAGAACAGGAGTCTTACTCTCAGGTAATAAGTCTATTGGAGGGATTTAACACCATTTTTCTGAGGTATTTCTTCACTTGATGTTTTCTTTGCAGTTGTTGAGAAGTGACTAAAACAGCAGTCAAAAATCTCCACTGGTGTCGAGTTTTAGGTTTAGATCTGTTGACTCTTATGACCACAGCTTAGAAATGACATCACTTTTATCAATTTGTTCAGTGATTTTGCACTTCTTGGATTCATGGACCAGGTTTGTCTGTACATTTGTGGTGGCTGGTTGTAGTGTGGGTCGGGGACCAGTTGGGGGCAGTGGAAACAAGATTTCAAGCTAATGTTTCATAATTACACACATTCACCAGGTGTTAATTAACTGTGCGTTTGTCACAATGAAGCAACTCTTTTCACACAAAGGTAGCCATGAGTCATTGTTTATATTAAACATCTGAGTGTAGTCACCTAACTAGCATTTCTTTTCACAGTGTACAGGTGAAAAAGCAAAAACAAAAACAAAACAAAACAAAAAAAAAACCTAATTAATTAGTGATGAAATATAACAAATGCAGATGCTTCCATAGAGGGAACATACAGGACAATGAGTTATTTGCTGAGTAGGAAAATGGTGTGAATCATTCACTGTGAATCTGTGGCCAATTTATTGTGCTGCTCATTTAGCTGCTAATAGCAAAGAAAATACACACTCTCAGAATACAAATAGGAACATGTGTACCTAACAGCTTTCTGTAGAAAAAACTGAAAAACTGGCTGTCTTCATGGAAACCTATTTTGAATCTTCCAGTTAGTAGTTTAATGAAAATACCTTTCTCTGAATTGTGAGTAATCAAAGAGACACATATGTTCCACTCAAACATGTGTTACACTGAGTACTGCCATTAAAAATGAACCTTGTTACTTCCACTTAAGTGATTCTAATAGCATTTCCTACACTAAAGCTAATGGCAGCAGGGCCTCCAACAGGGCTTTTATGAGCCCCCCAGAGAGACAGTGCAATAATTAAACAGGTGGTTTTACTACTCCTAGCTTTGATGATCACTTTTTATGTGTTATAAGGTACAACAGAAAGGAAACTGGTCATATGCATGACAAGAGCTCAGCTTAACATTAAAAAATTTAGTTTGGTTAATGTAGTACACTTTTCTACTGGAACCATGCTTCACTTAGATTGGAAAAAAGAGAAAGATTACTGGAAACTGTGCATGTTTTTCAGCAGCTCTGATTCAAATGGACAGTGCTAACCACCTTATTGTGTTTTTCCAGTACGGGTTCATCTGTTCAAGGTCAAGCTCATCCTTTTGATCATAGCAATGGTTTTCAAGTCTTTACGGGAAGGTAAAGGAAGCATGTTACAGAATAAAAATCATTGCTGCAGAAACTGCTCTCATGGCTGTTGATTTTTTAGAGTATTTCAGTATTTGCCTTAGTGGTTCAGATCCTGGTTTTTGTTTTCACATGGCTCCTGGATTGTTTAAAGGTGGATTCAATTATTTATTGATTTATTTATTTATTGTCTCAAAATGATTGTCATGAGTTAAGGTTAGTTTTTTATAATCACATTGATCAAATTTGATCTTTTCCTTCCACTTGCTTAGTCAATACAATTTTCAAAAATAGTGAAAAATAAAAATGATAAAAAGCATAAAAATATTCTGTTGATTAAACTATCTGAGCAGCTCTAGTATAATCACAGTGATTTTTTTTGGGATTGGTCCTGTTGTAGTAATACAATCATGAGGATGATGAGGGATTAATCCTAAGAAATAGATCCAGGCCACAGGACAAAACCACAATCATGCACTCGTTCACTATATAAGTGATTTTCCACTCCTTGTTTTAGATTCCCAGCTCACTCACGTTTGGGCTGTCTGTCCAGTGTCATGTTGATGTTGTTAGTGGAGCTCCCCAGACTGTTGTAGGCCTCCACAGTCACAGTATGGAGCTCCAGGTTCCACTCAAAGCTGTAGGACGACACCATCTCAATCTGTTCTCTCGTCACAGTGCCACTCGAGGCTTGGTGCTGAACTATAAATCCATCCACACAATAGGAATCCCCTGATATGGGGAGATGCTGGAAAGCAAAGAATAACATTTAGATATTTTTAACGTTACCTTTGTTTGATAGGAATTGTGAAATTCTATATTTTTCTGGTGTTGATAAATACTAATATAAGACCAAAATCAACATTAGATTGACTCAAAATAAACTACACTGCCCATTTTTATAGTAGTGAAGGAACATGTTACCCTGCTGGTGATAACTG
The DNA here is from genome assembly GCF_900324485.2 of Mastacembelus armatus. Lineage (NCBI taxonomy): Eukaryota > Metazoa > Chordata > Actinopteri > Synbranchiformes > Mastacembelidae > Mastacembelus > Mastacembelus armatus. The sequence goes on along the minus strand of NC_046636.1, from coordinate 6,299,099 downwards.
ATGGCACTAAGTAATGAGCTAGATCAGGCTTCGGCTACACAGACAACACTCCACTATTCAGTTACTTGATAATAAGAGTAACACCACACTTAACCCTTAATAATAAGCCTGAATACGTTTAATTCTCTTGTACCTCAAACAGCAGAGTGACATTAGTCAGATTTTTGTATGGATCATCTTGAAGAATCCTCCAGAAATCCGGGCCATGCTCAGGAGCTGAGGAGAACGATGATGACGTTAATTGACTGCTTTTATCTCTATTTCTCTTAGTGATGATGGTAACAGTATGTGCATTTTCCATTAAAGCTGATAATGGGAGGTCAAGTATGCTTTTAAATGGTTAGTGTAGTTTGAAATGCTGTTGTTCAAGACTGAAATTAATGGTTTTACCTCTGCTGTTTTGTGGTGTTGAGTAAACAGAGTCACTCCAGTCACTCCAGTAGCCAGTGCCGTTGGTGTGCATGCACCGCGCTTGCACCATATACACATGGCACATGTCCGGTACCACAACCTCCGCCCACGGGACCCGTACTGGACTCTGGACCTGTAGACATAACAGTCACTGAGAGCTCTCAAACAAACAAGAAAAAAAAAAATCACTAATGGAAAATATCTGATCTGCGAGCACATGTGGTTCATCTTTCTAGCCACAATTATCCTTCAAACAGTTTTCAGTGAATGTTGGAAATCGAAAGCTATAGATAGTATTTTCAATTTTCATAAGAATTTTTCATCTATGGAAAGAAAGATTTGTAACATTTGATATTAGTTCATGCCAAACTGACATGCTGATTCCATGTCAAAGCTTCCTGTGTCATTTTCAGAAATATGAGAATCATTTATATTTGCCAGCAGGGCCCTGCTCCTTTGTGTTTTATCTTGTTTCTCTTGATTTCTTTGAGGCAGACAAATATTTTCAAAAGATAATTTTAGATCAATCTAATTCTGTTTTAAAGACAAAATATGAAATAAATGAACGGCAGAGAGTTTAGGTGCACTGTGGAAAGCATCTTGTTTGCTACTTGCCTACAAGTCACAAGCAAATTCATATTTAGATAATATCTAGAACAACTGAAAGATCAGGACTCTGTCATATCAAACCAAACATTAAGTCAATGCTGTGGTTGTTAAACATTCAGACGGACAAGCTCACCCTCCACTCTGGCTGAGCTCTCACACTTGATGGTGAGTGGTACCGAAACTGACACTGCAGCCCGTCAACCGGCAGAGCCGGAGGCTCCCAAGTTACCATCAGGACCCCACTGCTCCGGCTTACTGCCTTCACATTAGTGGGTGGGTGTGGTTTTACTACAAGGGAAACAGCAAGAAAATATTAAAATATTGCTTTAATAGATTCTCCAGAATATCTTAACTAAACAAGGTTAAATTATTATTATTGTTATTTAGAAGAACACTTAAATACAGATTTCTGTCACTGTTCTGTTTAGTTGTGAAATAATTCATCTTACTCACCATGATCTATGGGTGACAGGTAGACAGGTTTGGACCTGATGGGGCCCAGTCGGGATGGCACCTCCAGCCACAGCTTGTAGCAGTTCATCCTGAGAGGCTGGATGGTGCACGTTTTCTGCCTGGATCGAACCTGAAGACAAGAAGGACCGATCTCTCCAACTTTCTCACCTGCTCTCTCCCTCTGCTCCATCACATCGCATGGCAGATCAGCCCATCTGGCATGAAAAAATACAAATAAATTAACCACATCAAAATTGTTGTATTTTTTAATCCTTCTTGCATCTCCCATTTATCCACTTTAAGCAGTTAGGTTAGTACAAACAGATAATAATTTTACTATTTCTAGTTGCTTTATTTACATCCTTTAGGACTGCTTGTGTTTTTTGCTTTAAGAGACTTCTGTTTTTCCAGCAAGAACAATAGCTAAAACTATAATCATATGTCTCAATATGCAATAAACTGGAATTACTATATAATTAAAATTGAAATTCCTGTCACTTTCAAATAGGAAAATATCTGAAAAATAAATTGTCCTTGATATTCTGTTCTGATATACTCTACTTGATCTACTTTCTATTGCTCTAAAATCAGAAGAACCGATAATACTGGCTAATTGTGTGTTGCTCAAAGAAACTTCCTGGTATCACTTCACACTGTGCAGTGTTTCCAGGGTGTGGTTAGAAAACATGTTGTCTAGGACTCTGTGTTCAGTGACTTCTAGGTTTTGGGCACACTGAGTTCAGAATGTTGATTTAATAGTTCGTGAACAATGCCACAGCTTGTAAAGGCATTCAAATGCCCTTCACCAGAGGGAACAGGTGCATTAAATGCTGCTTCACCTGGATCGAAATTTGGGTTTAGTCCACTGTGTGTTTTTCCAGTTGCAGTCCATAGCATCGATATCACCGTTGGTTTCGCAGTTTATATCAATGGAAGCCCCTGAGACATGCAAAAAGAGAAACAATCAGGTTTGAGGAGAATAAAAACAAACTTCAGCTAACATAGCCTCTGGTGTTGTACTCTGACGTCACCACACTTTCCTGTCTTTGTCCACTGAAAAGGAAAGCTGACATAAAAGGAGCATGGACTTCTAGAAACTTTAAAAGGGAAATGAGTTTCACTACAGTAATTCATCCATTCCTTATACTGTAAATAAACCATGTCTTTCTTAGAACATGTAACATTAGTCTTAATAGTATTCAACAGCGTAGAATACGTAGCCTCACCCTCGACATAAATCTGGCTGTAAGGGATGGTCCACTCCTGAGTACACTGCAGCAGGTCATACATCCGAGTGTCTGAAGGACGCACTGTAATTTGGCTGACCTAGATAAGCAAAAGAAAAGTCAGATCTCCTGACTTTTTCTAAAAATACACAAGCAAGTCACGTTAACTTTTTGGAAGTGTTCCCACTCGGCCTGGAAGAGAGTTTTCTCTTACCCACTGGTTGACTGGGTGGTACTGGCTGTGATGAAGCGGCTGTTGAAAGTTGAGCACCCACATGGCCATGCTGGCATTGATGCTGTGGTCATTGAACACACAATACACCGTTACATTCTCCCCTGGTCGCGCCACCACTTTCTCAGGGATGTAGCTCACAGCTGCAAACAGAGAAGAATCATATCATCAAATACAGTGTGACACCTGAAAGAACTAGCATCTCTTGTCTGCTTATTCCTTTAATGGTTTTCATGTCAATCAAATTGTTGCGTTAGTTTTCTAAAGCAAAGAATAAAAAAAGATTGTCAAATGCAATAAAGGAGGCTAAAACAAAAACTTTCAGCTCTGACTCATTCCCATTCACTCACAATTCCAATGTGAATTTTAACAAAAGGCAAAAAGTTTTTCAAGGATTTTAAACACGCTGAATGTGAGCGTTGGTATCTAACCACCACATCTGTCATCTGTGGGATGTGACTCATCATCAACACAGGTGACAAGCTCAAAAGAACACATTTCAGTTTATTTAAAAAAAAAAAAAAAATCTGTTGTCCAAAGTTTGTGAATTAAGTTTAGAGTCTGTACATGTGTCCTTACATTAGGAGTTTTTCACAGCTGGTTCAAATTATTTTACTTTGCCAAAAACTTAATCTTACTGTATTTACTGTTTCTCTAAAATGTTGTCATCACTCGAGGCATTACAGTTTCTGTATGATGACTCAGTCTTGTTGAGTGTTACAAACTCTTAATCCCATGACACACACAAACACAGACATGTTTTTATACCGGGCTCATTTTTTCTCATGTGATGTACACTACCAAAGCTGCCTACACATCTACTCATGCAATTATAAAAGCAGTTACACACACACACTCCTCTAATATGAAAACACAACGCTGCACATGGACAGCTGCTTCATGTTGAGCTGTTAGAACAGATTTGCTGCTTGCTGACCTTTTCCTTGTGTTCAAGGTATTCTTTTAATCCTGTGTGATTTGTCAGTAACCATGAGGACAATCTCTGAGCCAGAGTTTATTTATGTTAGACTTCATTATTGGCTCGCGTTAATGAGTCTGACTCATTTTAATAGTTGACATAAAAATCTACCTGAGAGATTATTGTGTTTGATCTCAGTCAGTGCTGAGGCCTCGTCTGCAGGATCTCACAGAGCAAATGAAACTGGTTTCAAATGTTCTTCAGCCGAGTTCATTGAAAAATGGTGAAATTACATAATTATATTCACTAATTTTAGGCCAATTATAGCCATATGCTAATGACATCAGCATGCTAACATACTAAGAATGACAGCACTAACGTGCAGATCTTTACAATTTGCTAATTAACACAAAATACAGCTGAGGCTCTTGGGAATGACATCAGCTTTGCAGGTATGTAGTCCTAAACATAAAGAATTTGATCAATTCTGATAAAGGCCCTGGAGGAAAAGTCAAAGGATTAAACCTTTGGGCACGATGAGTATCAGTAGGAAATTTAATTTATCAGAAGTCATTTAATAGTGAGACAAAAAAAAAGGAAAAAAAAAGAAATCCGTTTCATGGTGACGCTAGAGGAGAAGGGTAACTGAAGTTACTCAGTAAACTTCATCTTCTGGTGAACAGAAATTTCTGTATAAAATGTAAAGTTTATTCATGCAATGAGAATAATTCAGTCTGGATCAAAGTGGTGGACCAGCAGATCCTCAGAGCCATGCACATCTAAAAACCCTGTTTCTGTAGCTCTACAGAAACTCTTTTTGCACTAATATATTTATGTGCGTCTGGAAGGGAATGGGTCTTACTGTCTAAGTATATGTGATGAGGTTCACTCCAATCACTCCATAGTGGAGGCTCGTCCAGGCTGGAGCAGCGAACCTGGATGGTGTAGTTCAGTCTAGGCTTTAGATCCAGAGAGAGTCTGGGCTCTCCAGGTGCAGGTACCATCTAGAGACAGTAGCACGGCAATAAACAAACAGTAATATACACACAGGCACACCCAAACAAGCTCACTCACACTTCAGCAAGGGTGTGTTTGTCTGAGAAGGATGACTGAATCCAAGTCTGTCATGGCTGCAGTTGCTGTTGTCTCATTACATATAAGTGTCACCAAAACACTAGACAGCCAAAACTACACTAAAACTAAGCTTCACCTGCAAATTCTGCTCCCTGTTCAAATACCAAAGGATTTCTTGGTGCAAATCATTTGGTATTTGAAAAAAGTCTTTTACATTTGTCTGTGGAAACTTAAAGGCAGTAAGTACAATAGTCCTTAGACAATTTGTTGTTTTAACTAAAAGTTAAAAATACATTTAAGGTTTCGGTTGAAATCAGTAGTTAGTAATTCAAAATCCTTATTTAATAGTCTAATCTGGCATAGTCTATTAATCTAATAGGTCTAAAGTCTGTTGTGACGTTTCAGCACAGGAACATGAAAAAAAGCTGAAACAACTAGTTAAAGAATGAATGAAAAAAAATGTTGAGTAATTATTTCTATTTTCATGCAAAACTGCATCTAACACAATTTGCTGTTCATCCCTTATTTAGCATTTTACGCCTGTGTCGTGTTTACCTGCCAGGTTGGGTGAGTAGTGTTTGCAGAGTACCGGACCTCATATCTCAGAGGAACAGTTTCTGATGGCTCATCCCAGAGTAAGATCAGCTCTGCCTCAATAGTCTGAATATGAGACAGGTTGACTGGAGGACCTGGCTTCTCTGTAGAGAAAAAACAGCAGCACATATGCAAAACCCACCACTGTGTTGAACGTATGTAAAACAAAATCACATTATTTACATTTCCCCCAGTGTTTTATAAAGGTATGACGTGTGAGTTTCTATCTGATCCTGATCCTTTCTGCAGTCTGTCATTTATACCTAGTGTATGTTGTTTTTTTAGTTTTTATAGCTGGGTTTTTATCTCTGTGCAGTAAAGATAAATACTCTTCTGCTAGGATTATCAATATTATATTAATGAATCTCTCACATCTTAGTTAATAAAAACCATAGACAGCATTCAATTAAATTTTTTTGCTTGGCATAAATAAAGTTGCATCACCTCTTATACAGTATATTTAAATAGCAATGAGTGAATTTTGAATCAAATCACATAGCTGCTTTTTTAGTATCCTATGAATGATCTGTGCAGTATATAAAGCCTTATATACTGACACTGAACAACCATTGTAGGTGCATTTCAGTTGTGTGGAGCCAGACTTATATTTACTGTCATTCACTAAGGGAGACAGGCGTAGCAGCATGGATAACAAAGCTGCCCCAGTTCAACCGTCTATTATGACAAATACAGCCTGAGATAATTGAGTCTCTTAAAACCACAAAGATGCCTACTGGGAGGGGAGCGATTACTCAACATAATTAGTAATAGCTCAACTATTTCTGCTCCAGACTACCCTCACATCAGAGAAAAGAAGCTTTTAATTCCAGTCTAAAAGGTTAATTTGACCATGTAACTGAAGTTGAAGCAACATTGATTACTTTCCTAATACAATAACAAATGACACATCGTCCGTCTGCACAGTTCTCACTGGTGGTTCTGGTCTGTTTCCAAGAACTGCTAGCAGCTAATTCAGCGCAGCTTTTCATTATGCACTCTAAATGTGTGTTAGCCACAAAACGTACATAAAAACAGGGCTCAAGGTGTAGCCTAGTGCTAATTCACTGTCTCCATGGCAACATTACTTTTACTTATGTCCCCTAAGGCATGATGGGAACTGTAGTTTCTGAACTAAGAATGTTTTTTTCCCAAATAAGAATATCAATGAGTGACGTACGGTTTCTTGTGTTGCAAGATTAATACAAGCTACAACAATTAGTCTGCCAATGAATTTGTTGCAAAGTGCAGATTTGAGTAAATCTTATTTGCTGTTTTCTCTTACTGCGTATCACATGCAAACTAATGGCTGAGTGAAAGCTTTCCTAGGGTGCCAAAACATCAAGTACAGACACTAGCCATATTAGAAGATCCTTTAAACCTCATCCAAATGTTCGAGTTTCAAAAAAAAAGTGTCAACTTTGTTTCAGGAGGAGAAGATTAAACGATGAAGGCCGAGAACTATTCAAGCGACACTACATCAAGAAAGGGATAAAACTGCTCAAATCTGGACAGCATACGGTTACCTTTTACTTTCTGTTCTGCTGTGATTGTTTAACTAAAGATAGTCTAGCTGAACAAACATGGCATGGAAAGTCCTTATCTATCACTGTGGAGATCTCACAGCTCAGATGTGGATGAACACACACACACTCAGTGCTTTCAGCTGTATTCCAGTCACATTTGCCAATCACAACTGAATAAGTTTTTCTCTTCATCTGTCCAGATTTATCGCTTTGAAGTTGGAATCTGGAGAATGTAGTTTTAAATATTAAGGAGCTCTGAACTATCTCCATTTATGGCTGAGTTTATTCTTTGGAGAGAATTTTAAAAAGTGAATGTTGGCAACATGCTTTTTTATTAAATTACTCTAATAATAATAATACACAATAATTAAGGAAGTTACAGTAAAGTGTAGTCAGACCTAATCATCTTAACTTCAGATTTCCAGAGGCCTTTGGGCGTCTGCTAAGAGTCTTTCAAAGGGTTTTTTCCCTCAGAAGACAAGGTTCTTTGACTCTGTGAGACTAAAGTTTATTAGTTGTGAAATCCTAACACTACTAAACATTTCTAGAACACTACTAATACAAAACAAAGTATAAGACAAAAAAAAAGACTTTCTTACCAGGTCGGGCAGGAATTCTCAGTAGAACTGGAGGTGCTACGGCGTCAGAGATGCTGACGGTTACCATGGTAACAAAGCTTGTTGTTACAGTGTCAAGTGCGATTGAACACATGAAGGAATCCTGCGCCTCACAGATAACAGGATTATCAGACAGAACATTCCCATTGTTCACCTCTGAGTCCTTATTCTCAGACCTTAAAAAGGAAACAAAGACATTGTATTCATGCTTTCACTCAATGGGGCAAAACATACTGTATGAATTCAAACTGAACATTTTATGTCCAATAGGTAACAAAAAGATTGAGACAGCATTTCATGAGGTATTGAGTTTTGCAATATGTTCAATTATTTATAAACCAAGACAAAAGTTTTGTGACTTCACTATGTAATAAACCAAAACCTTTTAACATCAATTTAGCACATTCATTCTGAGAACTGATTGGCTTCAGAGTTTTTAATTATTTTTAGTCATGCATTTCCAAGCTTATTCAAACCAATACAATTTCAACAGTTTTATCTTTCACATCTTAATCAATTTTAAATCTTTCTTGAGGTTTCAAAATACACAAAATCATATAATTTCAAGGTATATTTATTATTCATTATGGAGCTTTTAATCACACGATGAAAATTCTTAACATGCTCAGACAAAAATGCTCTAGGACTGTTAATGAATGGCCATTGAATCAATTTATTTAATAAAGGGAAAAGTGTTATGACATTTATGACAGTTTGATTATGTACTACACTGTCTGGCATCTCTGATCAAATGTGTTGTAGATCAGCCAAGAATCGTTCTCTTTATCCTCTCGTCAATAAAACTCTAGAAGCAGAGTGATATCATGCAGTTTCCCCTCCACTGATCAAAGTCAACACGCATGCTTAACCCCCCAGTGTGCAGCCAAGAAAGGGTCACATTCATATACACACACACACACACACACACACACACACACACACGCAATCTCTGTCTGAAAAAGCAGCAATGAAACAATAAGAGGGTTTAGCTTTATACTCACAGCAGACGCTGTAAGCCCACTGCCATCTGACCAGCTTCCAGGGTGCCTGACAGTTGACCATGAGACTGAAGGTCGCAGGTTAAATTGTCCCAGTTTTCATCAATTCTGCACAATATGTCCAAACAGGTGCCTGACAAGAAATCACATTAGCAATTTAATGGCACTATCAGTGCTATCTCATGATATCATTTTACCCTGCACAACTGTGACCTGCTAATAAAGGCTTCAGGGAAAAAAAGCCTGGCTGAAGATTCGGAGAACAAAGCCACTAAGTGAAATATTATCGCTGCAAGCCAAAAGGACATGGCTACTTCTGCCTAGCAATTTAGTCATGAATAAAGAGGTTATGATCATTTCATTTATTGTTTTTTTACTCTTAATGGCTGGTTATGAATTAATTGCTACAGAATTATAATTAGTCAAATAAAATTTTTTAATTAAAAGAAACACCAACATCAAGAAAAATTGTTCTGAAGCACAAGGGACAAGTCTATAGCCTTGTCAGCAGCTCTGCTAGGAGCATGAATATCTGTACTAAATGTTGTGTCCATCTAGCTAATAGTTAACCTGTGGACCAACAGACAAAGTAAAAAACCTTAAACTGTTTTAACCCTTTGATTGTTTTCTGCTTTGTTAGCTTTCAAATCATTTTGTAACTAGGAGCCTGCTTTGTGTGTAGCGGGAGATGAATCATGCCCTGCCTGTCAAAAGACCTCATAAAGCAATCAGCAGGCAGATGACATGGCCTTTAGCTTCGCTGTTTAATTATTGCTGCTCAGAAATAAAGCTGGAAGGTCTCGGTTAATCATCATTGATTTGGATGCACCTCAAGGATTGATGCAAACAAACAAATCCTCCTCACCTCCTACGTGTCTCAGTACCACCTCACCTCTGTCTTCAGCTCACACTGACAATACCAAGAGAGCATTTTAGAATTATGACTCACTTGAACTGGTCTCCATTTGCTTTTTAAACCTAATAATCCTCTTCATTTCTCTCCTTGCTATAAGACACCAGTGCTGAGTCATTTCTAATGACAGAAGTAAGAACAACTGGTCAAATTTTGTTGCTGTCTCATAAAACAAACAGGGAATCCTCATGAGCCAAACTATATTGTGAATTGTTCACAGCAGAGGACTCACATGGTTGGCTGCCCCAATGGGAGGCTGGGCAGGACACCAGATAAAAAGCCATTAAAGTTTAATGAGGCCGTCTGGCTGATCTTTAGGGACATCTTTGTCAGTGACAAGTAAGGCTGCTGCAGAATCATGATGCTGCGTCACACTAACCCCACTCTTGGCTCTTTAAGTGCAATGTGCCGTCCAAATGTTAGTTCATTGTCAGAGAAAAAAGGCTCCATGAACAGAATATCTGATTAACTGATGAAAGACTACAAATCTATCTAATATCCAAATGATGGATCTGGAAAAGTGTGGAGAAAAAAGGAGCAGCTAATGAGCCATACCATCTCATCTGTCAAACATGGGGCTGCTCTGTTTAAGCATGTACAGTATGGCTTCCTATGGAACTGGCACTGATTGATTATTTCACTGTTGATGGATGATGTTGTGAAGATGTACATTAACACTGATATAGTGATTGGATTTAACACTGAAGGTAATTTAAATAGCAAAATGTCAAATGTTAAATTCAGGATAAATGTTAGTTTGGCTCATGTATGATTTCTATATGTAAATACAGACATGGTGTCAAATTCACCACTTCCTATGCACTGACTGTTTCAGCAGAGTCTTACAGTGCTCAATAAGCTGATCAGCATATCCACAGTAAAAGTATGTTCATACTCAGCAACACTGACAGATTCATCTGTTAAATATACTCTTACCACCAGAGGGCTCGTAAGGACGTGATACAGGTGTCAAGCTCCTGAAGTTACAGCGGGGATATTGTGGGAGGTTCAGTTCAGATTGGTTTGCCGCTGGTGCATGCGTGCTGCCTCCTACTACAGTAAGGTGGGCTAAAGGTGAGTCACAGCACAGCTCATCCTGCCATGGGAGGGGCAGGACGCCAGCCTGGAAAGAGGCTCCCTCCTCAGGCTCCAAACACCAAGCACCTGCCCACAGAGAGGCAAAATTAATTCACTCTGGCTGTACAGACAGAAGCAAAACAGATGATTTACACTGTGTATTTATAAATGCATGTGAAAATACAAAATTAAAATGTATGAATTAAGTATGACTAAATCTATCTGTATAGATCTCTAGCAAGTTAAATAAAATAACATATGTTTGCCTGGATTGATAAAAAAACATGCCCCTTACTTGCTCACAGTTTTATAATATACTAAGGCCATTATGAGGCTATTTTTTTAGGTTTTTGTTTCTCTTCCCCAAAATATTTTGCAATAGCAACAGCTTTTTCTGTGACATTTACATGTAATTATGCATTTTAAAGTGAAGTAGCAGCATGAGGCTGGCAAGGGTATGTTGTCTGTGTCTCAGAGGGAAAAAAAAGAGTGGAGAACTGCTAGTGAATAACTGACATTTTATTGATTTCAGACCCATAACTGCAAGAGTCATGCACAAGTGAAATCTGCCCACTGTGACATAATAAATCCTAAAGATTTAAGTGTCAACACTGGTATGAAGTTCTGTGTCCTGTCCATCTGAAGATTTATGATCTTATACATTATGATCAGTGTTACTTCTCCAACACTTCAGTACTACTTAAAAAGAAATGTGAGCTCCAAACTGAAATTACTACCCATAAAAGGAAAAAGCAATAGGGATTTCAGGATTTAATAGTTACAATCATCTAAGAAGGCCAATCATGTCAGACTTATTTATAGATAACGAATCTCAGAGCACCGTGGTATAAAGCATCTACTTATATAAGTGTAGATGATGCTCCATGCTTTCAAATTGTATTAGCAAGGTCCAACAGCCTACTCACTTAACTGCAGTGGAAAAAGTGTTTCTGAATCTTTAGGCAAAGCTTGTTATTAAGATTTCTTTTGCTGAATTTCTTGAAATCTTGGAGGCCAGTGTCAAACTGTGAGTCACATACAATTTAAACTGGAAAAAGCAGACACAGATTCATTAATTGTTCATTTAACGTTTATAGGATGTCTATTTTTAGGAGCTTTAATATACAAGACGGTGTCATCTGTGTAAAAAGGACATGTTTTACATTTAATGAGACACAAAAGTAGTCCCATAACAGAACCTTGATGAACTCCTTCACAGAGCTTGCTGATGATGATGTTAATTAATAATAACTATATTTATTAAGCCATCATACAAATGCAACCATCTGTCTGATAATAAGGTGAGAAGAGAGAATGACTGACAGCAATAAAGGTTTTCAGTGTTGTTTTTCCATCAAGAGCTGAAATGTTAACACAAAGGTGGAAAATTCAACATACAGCTGGGTGTTTCATGCAATGTGGACATCAGCTACAATGCAGGAACATTACTTTGTTACTAACACAAAGCTGCTACCTTTGCATTTCCTGTCAATGCTATAAACACTGTGTCCTTCCATTATATTAACATTTTTTAATGTCCACAGGGTCTGCGACAACAAATGTGTCTGGACCATCCCTCAACTCAATAATCTCAAATTCTACTGCAACATAGTTCAAACATAGTGTGTTAAGTAGGGTATTGGAACAGCAGCACAATGTCAAGGCCTTGTATAAACACAATCAGAGGATGAATTTCTCTTGCATTTCCCTCACAAAAGAAATGTTGAATCAAGCCATTCAAAGGTAATGTTATCTGTTTACTTGAAAGAAAACCGGTACAAGCTGGAGGAATACATGCTGCAAGCTGAGAGGTAACATCTGGTGTGTTTGAGGTAGAACTCACCATAGGACACCAGGGAAATATGCAACAGGACTGTCAACATTACAGACCGAACCCTGTAGAAAAACAAAAAGGGGATAAGCATAGGATAAATAGTTAGAGAGACAGTAAAGCAGAGGGTGGTAAAGAGAGAGAGCAAATCAATGAGAAAATAAAATTGAGAGAGCAACTTGAGAAAGCAATACATATAGTGACAAAGAAAACATAAGACAGAACTTCAATCATGTTATCTGGGGAGCTGAACATGAACCTAATGCAGATGGAAATAAGGAACTAAGTCATTCAGTCATTAAGTTTATTATTATATATAGACATTTGTAAAATATAACAGGTCAGCATTCCAGTGAATGTTCTCAGTGCAGCATTTTGATTTCGCTGGAAATATGAGTGAATTTTGCTGGTTCTGCATGACTTAAAAAGTAATCACAATCCACACTTAGTGACACAACATAATGAATTCCTGTCTCTAAATATGAAGATGATTACAAATGATTGAGTATCCTGAGAAAACAGTGGGAGGTATAGACGTTATGCCACTTTGACAACACTGGTACCAGTGAACTTTCACACTACAGTGGAAGAACCGGTGGACCAACATCTCTACAGATGTAATGACTCATATGAGACAGTCTCTCTTGTGAAGCCTTGTGACACAGGACACTGATCAGCAATTCTCATTAACGGCTTTTCAGCACTCCAGCGCTGATACTCAGCGTTGTACAGTGGATCCCAATCTTTTTGTATAACACACCCCCTCATCCATATGACATGAGCTCATGTGCATTTTCTCATCAGTTTGTACCACTTTAAATGGGGTGTGGTTTGTTGCACCTAAAACCATCATCTCTGCAAACTTATATTTCCTAAACACAAAGAAAATTATTTGATTTTCATGATTATTAAACACTGAATTTCATCTAGTTACAATGAATTACTGTATTACAAATCTATTCATTTATCATCATAAGCTACAAAATTCCACAAAAGTATTTCAACTGCAGCCTTTGAAGGCTGAAGAATGTTTGTTATTTTTCTCCCCAAACCCAAGTCACAGCCAATTTTAGACTAGTGTTTTCAGACTGAAGAGTTCACTGTGTGGCGTAAACTGCCCACCACGATCAATCTAAATGTCCGTGTTTTCAAAGTCAGGGAAGTCAATTCAACAATGCCAACTCCTTAATGAATTTGTCTATATACAGGAATACTTACATTGTTGTGGTCATACCGGGAACATGGCCTAGGTAGGCTTTGCTTGGGGTGAACCTCACTGTGAACAGAAAGACAAGAAGAAGATTTTCAGAGATTTCTTGAAGAGGCATCTAGGGATTTAAAGTAGTGCTTCAAGTAGAATTTTAAAGAGCACTGTCATAATTGGAATAAATGGGGGAAATGGGATATACAATATAAATAAATGAAGCGAAATTCTTAAAACTCTTGGCATCAGTAGAACCACACAATTTTTCTAGCAGTGGCATTAAGACACCAACGGATTTGTCTGACACATCCTATTTCAGAAGCAGATCTCTCACTGATAGAACATCTGCCAGTCTCCTCCTTTCCCCTTTACTGATAAAATACTCCACAGCTGCTCTTTATTCAGAAGAAAAGCAAGTTTGCCATGCAGCACAAGAAAGGAGAATAATCACTCCTTCATTTTCTCTGGAGGTCATCAATAATGACAGAATCATTTCACAACAACCCAGGATTAGATAATATGTGCTGCTGCTGTATCTCTTCTGGACAGTTCTGACCATAAACGTCTGACAATTATTTTCTCAAGCATTTATTTTCTAATTAACTGTGTATTGTTTTGATTGACTTTTTGTCTTCATTATCAGGTTTGTGTTGGTGCCAAACAAGAGCACTGAGGCAATGAATGAATAAAGTGACTACATATATTAATTCATTTATATGCTAGACCAAGACAAACACAGCATGCAGGAAAAAACAGCATGGGCAAGCTGAGGTGTGTGTGCGCCCCTGTGTTCATGCCAAGAACTGTGTGTTCATGAGTGTAATAAGGTGATCATTTGCAATTCAGAGTGCGGAAGGGTCTGTTGATGTGTAGACTGTGGGGCACCAACGCTGCATGATCCAAATGAACAAGGAGAAGTAAAAATGAACAAATCATGGGATGTAAAGCAACATCACTAGCATGAGGAGAGGCTTCAAATAACATACAGTTTAAATACAACACCGAGCAGCATCGCATGCATTTAAACACATCTGTGCCCACGTACAGTAAAGTGCACACCTGTCATCACTTTCAGGTGTACAAAACAAAGCACGAGAACAGTAGCTCCTGGCAGAAGTAATGACATGTAGTGTTTTGTGTATCTATAAATACTCAAAGAGAGGTTTCAGGTTCCATGTTCGCTGGAACAGAAACCTTACCGAAAACTCAAAACTGCAAGTTTCACACTTTTTTCCCATCTAATGTTCTTCTTTGAATATTTTGGGTGTTTGTTAGGTTAATTTTAAAACAGATGATTTTATGGTGGACTATTACAGAAGAAACACACACTTCAGTGTCAGAGACTTCATTTTAATTGACTGTGCTGTGTTTCTGAATTCAGCTGGATGTTTTTGTTTAGTTTTTTTTGTCGTTCTGGTAAAAAAAAAAAAAAAAAAAAAGACAAATACTCCTTCATCCCGGATCTTAAACCTGATTACACATTACCAATATTTATGTGTGTATTTCTTTCTGCTGTTTCAAAACAGGTCAGGAGAAACCCTTGAAGGCAGCAATGTCAATATTAGCCTCAGGTTACACTGAACACCCATTATATTTACATATTAGATGACAATCCTGAGTCACTTATTTGCACAAAGGTATTTCAGTCCAGCAATATCAACATTACATTGTGTGATATGAGACATTTATACAAATTTCCTTAAAAAAAACATTCCATGTATAAAAGAACCAGGCAGCATTGTTTCTTTTGTGCTAACCATTAATACATAACGCATCAAGGTACATTTTAATGACGCAAAGTCATGTATAAATACAGTATTTTCACAACGTAATCCCACTCGCTGATTTCCAACACTTCCTACGAGGGCTTAATTTAATCGAGGATATTAATAGGATATCTGTCACAGTATAAACAGCATCACAACATCTCCGAGGGCCATAGTACATTGTATCACCGTAAGTCTATTGAAGTACCAAACTCTCACAGCCATGACAGAAATGTCAGATGTAACTTGTGATTTAGTGTTTTACATGTACAACAACACACTATCCACAACACATTATCCATGTAATTGCACACTAATCTACAAAAGCTAACTCCATTCTAAAGTTGTAATGATTAGTATGATATCAGTTAGTAAACCGAAAGAAAATGAATCCCAACTATTTAGAAAATCAATCCATAAATTTAGGAACATCAGCTGATAGTCAATATTTCTAAACATGTTTCAATGCAATGATACAAGTAGAAAATAATCAACAGATTACCCAACTGTTATGTGGAGGTCAATTAGATGTTCCTCAGGAAAGTTAAACCCTGGTGTGAGTCCACCCACCCAGCTGTCACAAATAAGACAAAACGGCAGTGAACTCAGGAGAGGATCAAGAAGAGGATATCCAACACAGGCGCATGATGTCCTCTAATGGGTTACTACAAAAATGTGTTCAAATAACCAGAAAGCAACATGGCCTGCGTGCCAAACCTTCAGTGGCATGAGGGTCAGTAGCCAAGTACCAGTGAGTTGATGAAAAGATTCTTAAAATATTTCTTTGCATTTTTTGTGCCATGAGACTAAACCTTAACAGATCTGACAGATGACCTCTCAGAGCGCATTTAGGACGATGACTGTTCATGGAAATGCTGCAAAGCTCAGCTTCCTCATCTTTTTTGGAAACAATTAGCCTGAAACGAGACGCCTAAAACTATTTTCCACATGCAAGGGAAGCGCTGCCCCTCTCCTCCACGTCCTCCGAGGAATCCACCTCTCTGAGTCACTCCCTGCCAGACTAGAGCTGCGGAGCATGGAGGCGCGCTGGGGCCTGTTTTCCTCCATCATCATCATCATTATCATCATCATCATCATCATCATCATCAACAGCAGCAGCAACCCGCTACTGACAAGTTTTTCTCTTTTTTTTGAAATGTAAATAATCTAGATTAGAAATGTCAAAGTGGCTTTTTCCTTCCTCACAACCGGTGAAAAGTGAGATTTCAGTGGTAAATGATAAATAAGCTGCCGGATCGAAAAACATAAAAACAATCTGAAAAACAACACAACAAATCGATCTCAAAATAACTGGTCAACATGAATGCAAAGGAGAATAATCGCTTAACTACAAAGTTACTACAAACTCACTATTATCAGACACTATTAGGCTGTAATATTTGGCAGGCTGCTGTCAGACAGAGGGGAAATGCCAGGAAAACACTAAACCAACAGTGCAAATGATTTCAGCTGTCACTGGGACAGAAGTGGGTAATTCCCCACACCTGCGTGAAAAACCCAGGAGGATCCGCAAGCTCACAGAAAACAGCCATATGAGGGTATAAGAGACGCAAAAGGTGAGAATGTCAATTAACGAGTGTTTTCTTACGTCGCTCCTGTAGGTTTCTGCTGTTTGTCCAAGCCGAAGTTCACTCCGGTAACTTGAAATCCTCCCTGAAGATCCGTGCGCCTCTGTCAGAGCAAACCGTCCATGGCCGAGCCCGACACAACAATAAGGAGGATTTCCCCGAACAGAGTCCTTTTCCCTGTCGCTCACTCTGCTGCTGGGTCCTTCTCCTACAGCTCAGCTGAGCCTCCCGGCGCAGAGACACTGGAGCGCAGAGCGGAGCTGGGAGAGGAGGGAGGGAGAGACTCTGACTGGCACAGCGACGACCAGCCCACCTTGAGGCGTTCAGGTACGACTCCGGAAATCTCACAGCCGGCATGTAGCCACGCTCACCAATCATATGGTCTTACTCAAGTAACCTCTTGTTTTACACGACTGTACTGCTGATTTCACTGACAGTAAGTAAACTCTGACTATTTCAGGTCAGCCGTTTATTTTAGGATTAGACTTTGTTTTAAGGTTGGGGTTAGGATATACCATCTATCCACCACTTTCACTTGTGCAGAGTAACACAAGGGTGGAGCCTGTCCCTGCAGACACTGGGGGAGTGGATTTTACAAAAGGTTTACACAGAGTGACAGAAAAAGTCATCTCATCCACAGCTGTATGAGATGATAAAGAGGCTGATGGAAACAAGAAGACCACCATGAAAATAAATATGTAAAGACCCCGAACGTCTCAATCTTCCTTCTCTGACTACTAGAGAGCTGAAAAACTATGTAGTCAAGACCCACAGATATGTTTCAAACATCTCTCATATAAACGCCTCCTGTATTATACCATATGAAACAGGAGTGAACAGACTGCAGTGGTGTACAGGACAAACACAAGTGCAAAAACTTTAGCGATCTCATGCAGACTCCTGAATTTGACCAATAAACTTCCCCCTTTCTCCTGAAAAGACCAGTGTTTCAAGTCTGGAAAAAAAAAACCCCATCCAGATGTGGATCCTTGGCCACTAAGTGAACTGACTTTTCCAGGCAGTCTAGTCAATAATCTATTATTTAAATGGAAAATATGCCTATGTCAATATTAACTATACAGAGAATTCTGCACAGAAGACTGTACTGTACAGTGAATAGTGAATGATTTGGTTGTGCTGGGGGATGTGGCCTGGAAATTGTGTTATGTTTATATGTCAGACCAGTATTTTCCAACAACTTTAATTACACCAGTTGAAAATATAAAACCTGCCATATTTCTATAATTCTGCCTAATGTCAATGCATTCAATGTCCAGTGTATTTTACATTTCTGATGAATATAAATCTGAACAAAAACTAAGGTTTAAAATATTCATGACAACAATCATGAAAAATGTAAATAAAATAGATATGTTTCAAGTATTTTGTGTGTGTGTGTGTGTGTCATATTGTGTCATTTAGATAGTAAAGTATGTTTGTTTTTTATACTGGCTGTGAAAACACTGTGCTGTGCAGATTAGTATATAGCATACAATAATGAGAATGCAGTATGGAATTAGGACTCAGCTTTGGAAAGTTTGCCAGTCCAAAATAGCACTAATGTATACAATAATACTGATACCTCACATTCATGCATATGGTCAGTTAGGAGTTTCCAACTCCAATGATCGGAAACTGGAACATCTGGAGGGAACCCAGACAATTTTTAAAACATGCAACACAGCTGGCTGGCAGATTCAGATCCAGGACTTTATTGCTGTGTGGGAACAATATAACCACAAAGCCATGATGCTTCCAAGGTTGGAATTTTGAGGTTACATTAAGGCAGTTATGGTTAAGTTAAGGTATGCTTTTAAGGAATTATTCCAAAGTCCTCACATACATAGTAGTACAGCTTTGTCTGTGTGTGTGTGGATGACAGAGTTAGTGACTGCAGTCACTATCAAACTCCATGACGTAGCAAAGATGCGTCACTGTGTGCTTGCATAAATTAGCCTGTGTGAAGGGGAGGAGGTTCATTTGCAAATGAATTTCCTTGATCTGCGTCATAATGAGGTGAGGGCACATTCGCTTTTACAGCCCACTGATCTTTATGGAGATTCATTTTACTCACTATTGTCAGCAGCCTGGCATCACTCTGTCACTGTGTGCTGCAGTGAGCAGCATGTGGTGTCACTGAAATCAACAGAAGAAGAGTAAGTATAGAAAAACTAGCACTGAAAGATGAATGACCTAATCTATATATTTATTTGTAATCTTGTTCTAAATAAAAGATCCAAACATTTGCACAGCTTTCACTCTGACAAAGGTCTGTGTAACTGAAAGCATAGATGATAAATGTGGTGCAAAGGAGAAAAATGGCCCAATATTTGGGTCTTTCTTTTAAATTTTCATTTTCTTGTAGTGTGCTATAGTTTTCAATGACAAATGAACTCAACAAAGAACACTTACTTAATGTTCTTGCTTTGAAATCTGACAATAATTATCAATTTTTAATAGTGGAAAAACATGCCAAGTAGACAGTCTTACTCACATTTAGAGCTGACATTACTCATTAAATCAACATACTTTAAATATATATATAGCCTTAGGTTAGAATGGTCCTCTGATCAGAGAGGGATGTGAAAGAGAGCAGGAGCAGGGGAAAACATTGCAACAGTGGCCACACCTATGGTATGCATTTAAAATGAGGAGATGACATCATTCTAACTTGTGTGGAAGAATGACATCATCCTCTTGCTATGTAATCTTTGTGAAAAGTCTGTGTGGTGCAAACAAGTAAAATAAGATCAATAATTAAAGAAAACAATATCATGCATATCAGGAATGGGCAACCCCTGCTCCTTGAGGGTCACTGTCCCCATTGTTTTCCAACTATTCCTGTGCTACCCACTGTTGATTACCTGGACCAGGGGTCTTCAGTCAGTCAGAAGCTGGAAGATACAATATTAGAAGATGGTAGAGTGGGGGAACTCAAAGTGAATTTGTATCTTCCAGCTGCTGGCCTGACTCAAACAGCGTTGTGGCCCTTGAGAAACATGGGTTGTCCATCCCTGTTGTATATGAACAACATACCATTTAATCCATGACAGAATTGAGATATGCTCTGTGAAGTGTGACACCATTGGTACAAGCCCTAAAGGAGTAAATTGGTTTTAATCCTGATTTTGATTCATTTTTTTTATTATATGGGTTTCTCAGTGCATGATTTTATGCCAAAGCTACAGCCTCACACTGTAGTAGATGAGTCAAGCACTTTACACTATATCAACATTATGAGTTGAGGTGCAACATCCAGCTGCACCCTATAGTGTAATACAGTAACAGCTGGGGAAGCCATTTCTGAATAATTAATTTGATTCTGCGTGCTTCAGGACAAAAAATGTTCACAAGGGAGATTACGTGCCAGATGGAAGATGTCATACTTGCAAACTGGTTAGGATGATGTCACTGAAGAGAATGGTGTCATCTTTTTGTTTTAAATTCATACGCAGCATAACTCCCCTGCCAGCACCTTGTCTCACATATAGATTAAATTTCCTTGATCATGGAAGAACGCAGTGTGATCTGATTTTATAAAATAAGATGGGAATTTCAAATGTTCCTATCACTTGAATGCTTTTCTGTGAAATGATGTAAAATACGTATGTAAAAACTGTCAAAAAGATGAAACACTCCAGTTCACTTAAATTCACTACCTCCGGTACATGTAACATTAGAAGTACAATAGCCACTGGAATAAACCAGTACAAAAAAAATAATAATTTCTCTCATTAACACCAAGGAGAAATCATTGCTCGCTGCTAATATGCAAGGCCACTGGCCTGCTGAGGTCTGAAAACTCAAAGTAGGTCATCCTGCTGGAGCTCATTTATTCTCTGAGATGGCTGCAGCAGAGCCCAGTGAGAGAAAGAGGCCAAAGTTCTGTGTGCAGAGCAAGTGAAAAAACATTGAGCTGGGTATACACTTGCTATTCTCTTCAGGTTCTCTATGTGAATGTTTACAGTAGACTTGTAGAGTTTTCTAATACATAAAATGGAGCGTGTGTTTGAGTTCTTGTACAGTATGAGAGTCAGAGTTTATCAGGTTTTATGCCAGAATGCCATGACAAGACCATTTAGTGACATGAACACGCTTTTCCTCTGAATTTTAGTCACATGAGCAGCCCAACACTGGCACAAAGTCCTGCTCTGATTTAAAACATCCATTTTTCTCCTTCTTTCCTGTTCATGGCTTCTGTATTTGAATGATCAATCTAATTGCATCTATGAAATTGACATGCTTTTGTCCACTGGCATGATACACAGACTCACACAACAGCCACACTGGGAGAAGAGTGAGTCCCACAAAGCCTTCTTTACTCACCCCTGTGTACAAGACTCATCTCAGTGCAAATGCATGTTGTTGGTTATGAATTAAAGTTTATCACTGAGTAAGCAGTGGTTGTGTGTGCTGACAAAGTTTGAGGCTGATGGCTTTTCCAGAGCTTTGCTGTATCACATGTCTCCCAGAAAACTGTGCATGGTGAAATACAAGCTGGCCCTGCATTTGTCATGACTTCTGGTTAATGCAGCCAGTGTCGACAAAATAAAACAGACCCATAGGTTGCCATAAGTCAGCGAACAACACCTGCTGACGTCTGCCATTCCAATAACTGACACAAGGTCATTTGGTGTAATAAGCCTGAAGTGGACACAGTTCCACCTACAGGCCAAGTGACCAGGTTAGAGAGAGGAAACATGATTGGAGCTCGGGTGACAATGTAAAAGCAATAAACCTGTACCCTCAAAACATAGTGTTTTTTTTTCCTGGACTCATCAACAGAAAGTTGTCAGGAAAAACTCACTGCACTTTTCAAAAAAATAGTTTCACTTCCCTCCTGTAAAAACCACAAGTTTTAATTTTTACATTTTGGTTGCTGTATGGATCAAACAAATAAATATTTGCTTCAGAAGTGCTAGAAAGAGGATTTTGTTTCCTCTAAGCAGGATCAGGTTAGCTGTTTACCCTGCTTAAAAACTATATGCTAAGCTAAATTGTCTCAGTTTGGACTATTAGATAAAGATTCTATATTATATATATTTATATTATATATAAAGATTATTTTACCTTAGATTAATCAAAAGCTCAGAGGTTATCCAGAGGCCCAACACATAAACTTGATTTTGTATTCAAGACAGAAAATAAGCGTTATCTCAATCACTTCTGTGTTATCAGAGTTCACTCTTTCCCTCACAAACAACAAAGTTTCCATAATTGTCATGGCAATTACTTTATCTGGAAGACCCCAGGAGAATTCTGAGGACCAAGCTCTAATTGCCCATTACTGTGTGGGCCATAGCCAAAATGTAGCTGCCATTATAAGAACTAAACAGTAGCATCTTTACCACTGGCTTTAATATTCAGTGATGGCAGCTTTAGGCAAAAAATATGCAGTTACACATATGCAGCTGACATTAGGGACTGGTGTTAGGTTAATATTCTGTTTATGAAAACATAAAATCTGAAAATTGATACCTAAATAGAAAACCTTCACCCACAGGAGAAAATCCATCCATCCATAATCTATACCCATTTATTCCTTAATCAGGGTCACAGGGATCTGCTGGAGCCTATCCCAGCTCTCGTTGGGTAAAAGGCAGGGGTACAGCCTGGACAGGTCACCAGTCCATCACAGGGCCACATAGAGACAGACAACCATACACTCACATTCATTCCTATGGGCAATTTAGAGTCACCAATCAACTGGAGTACCTGGAGAAAACCATGCAGGCACAAGGAGAACAAGGAGAGAATATGTTTGCATAATAGACAGCTGTCAACAGGCAAATGTGTTTACTTGGCCTCAACCCAAACTACCACGTCTTTCCACTGCACTGTTGCAGTGTCAAATCTGTCTGTTTCGTGGTGGGAGTACTTCTGTGCAGTTCCAAAACGTTTTCTCTTATTTTCACGAGACGACACAGTATT
Source organism: Mastacembelus armatus (assembly GCF_900324485.2). NCBI lineage: Eukaryota > Metazoa > Chordata > Actinopteri > Synbranchiformes > Mastacembelidae > Mastacembelus > Mastacembelus armatus. The sequence continues at coordinate 6,276,132 of NC_046636.1, read as the reverse complement.
TTTCCACTGTTCAGTGTCTATTGAATTAACAGAGAAGCTCTTCTATTTCAGAGCTGCACATGAGACGCAGCAGCTGCCCAACAATCAGGTCCTGTGAAAGAGGAGACGGAGAAAATGTCAAAGAAAAGAAGCAATGGGGAAAAAGAGAGGAGTGAGTCAAGCAACCAAGTTGGCCAAGGTGGCGTGTGCACCAACCAACATGTTAATTATGTCCTAATTTTACTGATATTTAAAAGTGTTTTTACTGTGTTTGTGGACTATTGATTAGACAAAACAAGCAATATAAAGATATCACAGCCCTACTTTGCTTTTTTCTTTAATTTGTCCTTCTCTTCTCAGGTTCTCTCTTCTGCAGGTTTGCCTGTATGTCACAACACAGTTGGAGCAACAGCAACCCTCTCAGGTCTCACAGGAGTTAAGTCAGCTGGAGCTAATAGATTTAATGGGTCTTGTCAGGGCCAATACTTATCAGCTAGCACAAACACCTGGAAAACACAAAGAGCTGCATTGTTGGTGTTTGTGGGTGCACGGTATATGAACAACACAACAATGCCAGATGTAAGTGGATAACATCTGGTGGTGACACCAGCAACTCTTTGCATCAGAGGCCAAAGCAAAAAGCAAAAAGCCAAAGGGATGAGATGAGCATTTCTTATTCATTTTGTGGCCCTTTCCACTTTTCTTTCTGTGTCCCGCTCTGTGTCATTCACACATGGTTGCATAAACACACACCAGCACACAGTGTGCAGCAGTGTGTGCATAGTGATGTGATGAAATGACAGCACTGTATTAAGCATGTGCTTGTTCTCTGCACTGCCATAACCACATCAGCATAACCTGATGGAGTCACTCATAAAACCACAGCCTCTCCTTTGGATTCAATATACACCTTATTTCTGCAAACACACACACACACACACACACACACACACACACACACACACACACACACACACACACACACACATTTAACTGTTTTGTCACTTATTCCAAACCAAGTCGACTGTGCTCATGCTCACACAGCTGTCCTCTCACTTTCCTTTCTCTTTTGAGAGACCAGTAAGATTATAAGGTATTACTTTATTACTCCTCTTTCCATCTTCCCAGGAAACAAATATGGAAAGAATTAGAGAGAAAGACTGAAAGAGAGAAAGTGCTGAGGTGTCCCAATGCCAAGCTTGCGTGTCATCAGATTATATTATCTAAAACCTAGTGAGCCATCCCCTTCCACCCTGAGAGAGTCGAGTAGGAGGCTTGTCATTTGGTGACTGATCAAGTACAGAGCCACTTGTACTGCTGCCACATACTTCTATAAATCCAATTATGATTTTTGAAGAAAAATCATAATTTTAACAAACTGTTCTTTCTTTTTGCTTTTGATAAACCATTCTGCATCCAGAGAAGGGATTTATTAAGCTTGCGTTATTTTCAAAAATAACACAAGTTGTATTCAAGTTGTCATTCAATTGTCAGATCTAGTAATAATATCACACAGCATGGCCTCATACACTCACTAAAAACACAAAGGGTGAATCTTCTGATTCACTCAAGAGGCCGCACAAGATTTTCCTCCAGCAGTTCGACATGCTTCAGACAAACTAGTTTGCACAAAGTGTCGTCTCAACACGTCTGAAGGCAAAACCTTTTGAAGGTGGGGTTAAAAGCATGACACCACAAAGATGGAGTAGACCAGATAACTGTTAAAATAAAAGCACATTCTGTCCCTCGTTAAAGGCATTTGAGGCTTTTAGGATACACATGAAATGTGGCAGAACCTTTCAAAATCAAATGCAGTGACCTAGAGTATATAGAGGAATCACTGCAGATGTTTACAGCAAAATCTGAAATTCCACAAGCACTTCATTTGAAGCATACTGCTTCCTTTTGTGAATATACTGATGGAAAGTGTATCTACTAAGAAGCACATCACCAACAATTCATCCCTGGCTGACCTGTCAGATGTGAGAACATGCTATTTCACATAGTGTAAACATAACTAAACTTGACACCCTTCATTGGGGTAACTATAATGTCACTGAGATCACTTTAAAAGCAGTAGGCAGAGTAACCATGCACAGTTATGTCAAAAGAGATATTGCTAGGATGTTGTAGCCATGGCGTTTTTGACACATTTTGGCACAGTTCATACAGGTAGTCGTTAATTCTCATCCTGTCTTTGCCATATGCACCAACTCTCCTGTCAGTTCAAACCCTGCCCTTCCTGTCTGCCCTGCGGTAACCCCAATCTATCCCACCCTTCCAGTTATCTGATACCTCATCCATCCATCTGTTCACCTGTACCTCATTCCCTCATTAGCCAATAAATCAATTGGCAGCCTTCCAAACGTTGCACTAGTCTAAATCTAGTCCCACTGTATATGGCAGAATCTCTGTCTCCAAACACCAATTGAACAATAAATGGTGTGTTTCTGAGATGACTTGCTGTGTTTCCAAACCACTGGGAGTCTCACATCTCTATGTAATGTCCACAACTCTCCAACCACCCACTTGTGTCTGTGCATAATATGATGTTTTTATTCAGCACTCACTCATCCCAAATCAGTCTGCATCAGTGAAGTAGTCAGCAATAACAACCAGTCAGCTCTCTCTTTGAGTCATATGCCATTTACTACCTTAATGTATCAAGCATCTTTTCAACAATGGAGAAAGCATCAGTTTGGCATTCAGTGGCCATTCAGTAGAGACATTCAAAAACATATGATTTTCTAAATGAAAACTCTGAGGTCATGACGCCTGGCAAGGAAGAATCATTTATAGTGAAGCAAAGCTCACCATTCGTTCTTTCTGAATCAAACAGCCATAGAATCAGAGATATTGCTTTGTTTATTTTGCAGATGTTTTCTGAGAAAACATGGTTTGTTAACATGGTTTGAGTTATTTGCTGCCTGAAGCCATAAATTCTAGACATTTTTGTTAAAAAGTCAGTTTTATAAATGGAAAAACCTTAATAGTTATTAAAATACTGAAAAGTTGGATTTAAAGTTGATCAAGGTGTATGTGTATGTAAATGCCTTGTTTATTCAGCCTTGTTTTTTTTTTTTTTCAACCGTCATTTTCTCCCTTGTTAATGCAGCCTGATTTCCAGTGAGCTACACAGATCAGTCAGTCAGAAGCCTGGGTGTATGCTTGTGGGTGCAAATGCACGTGCACATGGGTATTTATGTGTGTTTACATGTTCCATATTGGAGAAAACAACCTTAATAGGACATGAGGTGAATTAGTCTGAGAGGAGCAATGTGAGAGTGCATGTGTACGAAAGATAAAGACAGAATAAAGAGGACAGTGATAATGACAGAAAATGGAAAATGTGGACAGGAGGTAATGCACCAAATGAACCAAGTGGAGAATTTTTACATGGCATCAAGTCTTCCAAGAATATTTGCACTGGTGTACAGCTAAAAACATTAATGTCACAAACTATTAACGCAGGTTTGTGGATGGTGTGGAGTCGTGCTGGTGATTCACAGAGTGAAGACAGGCTCAAAGACACAGAGTGGGCTGGAATCTGCATTTTTCACAAAACACCCATACACAGATTTCTATAGAAAATAAGCAGGTATAGAAACACACTTAACACCCCACACTCATAAGTTTTATTATCTAAATATAAAATGTATTTTTCCTAATGAAATGTCATCTGGTCACCAGTCCATCACAGGGCCACATAGAGACACACAACCTCACAGACTCACACTCACTCCTATGGACAATTTAGAGTCACCAATCAACCTGACATACATGTTTTTGGACTGTGGGAGGAAACCAGAGTACCTGGTAATGTTCAGTTGAATGTTAACACCTAGCCTGGCTCTGTCCTATTACCTAAACAAGATATAATGTGTTAATTAACAAGCTCTGGGGTTGCTGGTAAGCAGATGTTCCCACTTTTTGGACAGCTAGCTGTGCTGTTTTGCTCATCTTCACAGTCTTTATGCTAAGCTCTGTTGACAACAATGATATATTTATCATAGAGATAAGAAAATCAAACCCATCTTCTGTAACTGTGCATAACTGAGCTAGTTTCTAACAGCAATAAAATGCAGCCCTGTATGATGTAAACATGAGGATGAACTATCATAGCACAGGGTTAGAAATTTTAATTTACTTAAAGTCCAACTGAGCAAACAGTGCAGCACTGAATCCCCCCATCTCCATGGAGATCTCTGTGACCATAAGCTCACCTTTGGCTCTCGTAGTTTAAATAAACCAAATGGCCAAACAGGAAGCTAAATGGCCCCTGAAAAACAACCATGGCTGTTAGTGCTGACATAGATTGAAAAACAGGAGTCTCAAGCTCTGAGAACATAGTACCACGCTAGGGATCGAAGCTAGTCTGGTCAGCTTTTGCCCGAGGCTCAGCTAAAATGCGTCTGCGGCCAATGCACATCTCAGATGACTTGTGAAGCCCCAGACACCAGCATGATCATGATGGCTGTTTTCAGAATTGTAGAAAAACTGGCCTCCAATAGCTTCATGCACAAAACTGAAATGTGTTAGAGCCAAACTTACTCTAAGAAAAAGTGCAGCAGTCCTATAGAGGTGGTGATGAGGCTGCTGATTTTGGAAAATATATTATTTTTGATATCAAGGATTAGCGAGAGAGGTAAGTTTCAATACAAACCACATAAACTGAGGTTTTAGAAGATTTTATGTTGGTAGACTGATATGATGCCCATGAAAATATAGAAGCAGAGACATTTTGTAAGAAAATATGGGTGATTATTAATCAGGGACGAGCAAAAAGAAAGTGAAATAAATATACTGAGGGAGTGATAACTGCTGTTTCAACCTGACAGAGGTTTCTTGTACAAACAGACAACAACACTATATAACTCCAGTGACTCAGGATTAAAACAGTAAACAAGCTGACAATGTTTTAACTGTCTATTAAGGTGTGAGTCAGTGTGGGCAGCTTGTGTAGGGCAGTGGTTCCCAACCCCTCTCCTCAAGGAACACTGTCCTGCTTGTTCTCCAGCTATCCCTGCCCTGTGGCTGAACACACCTGATCCAGGTAAGATAGAGCAGGGATAGTTGGAAAACAAATCTCACAGTTTTTGTTCCATGTCTTTTGAAATGTTAGAATGTTGAGAAAAATTACTTACCAGCTGTCCCTCACTGACAGATCTCCATGAGAATGAGACAGAAAATGAAAGTTGCAGCTGATATCTCTTTGTAGTAGCAGACATGACATTTTGAAGGCCCACAGACAAACTGACAGCTATATGTGGAGCAGTGTGTCTCTAGGCATGAGGTGTTATTTCTGACCTTCAGTGTAAGAATACACACCAATCACTCCCAACACCACACACAGAACAGTCTGTGCATGCATGTGCACTAATCTGTGTACAGTGTGTGCAGGTGTGTGTGCACTGCAAGTGTACATAACATGGGGATTAGTGTTTTCTGGATAAAGCCCATCTCTATTTTTGTGTGCATGTGCAAAGACTGGTGGTGTATATTTGTTGCGGTGCCTTAGAGAAAACAGGGGCTTAGCTTACCTTCTGTGTGTGACAGCCTCCTATTTCCCCCTCATAGTTGAGATACAGAGGGGTTTTCTGTGTGCCTGTGTGTGTCTGTGTGTGTGTCAGCACAATGTGTGAGGAATTATATTTGATCCAATGACGCACTCTAGCCAACAACGGCCTTTAGGTTACAATGCTTTGCCATTTACAGCAGCCCCTTCCTTGACCCACACTGATCCCGACTAGGGCCAACAATTGCTGGAATACAACCCCATTTTATCAGTAAGATGGGGAAGAGTCTCCATAACAGGATATGATGCCGTTCCAAATACAAATGATCCCTGCATGAAATGTTCACTGCACTCAAGAGTCCAACACAATATTTTTATGATATGCATTTTAGTATAACTGTAACTGTAACTGTAACTGTTTTGGTCCCCTCTTACTCTCCTAATCATACCATTTCCAGAAACAACAGGGAGCAGCAGAAAAGCTCTAAAAACCCACTGTAGACGCTCTGCTAACCAGAGACTGAACCTTAATTCACAGGTGGCCATAAATGTGACTGAAAAATAATATTTTCCAGCAGGACAGTAAATAGTCAATTATTCATCATAACAGCTTTGTAAGATTATTTGCATGTTAGAATGGGTAAAGGAAGTGATGAATCAAAGCTCAAGACTAAACTTGCATCTTCCCACACAGAGTTAAAGACCCTAAAGAAGAAATAGCAAATTATAGTAACAAGCCCCAACAACAGCTATTCTATTTTAAAAACAGCCTTTAAATGCCTGTAAAAGTTATTATTAAAATTCTATTGTTGCTGTTTTCCATCACAGCTGCAGCTACATTAAAGCCATGCTCGTGAAGTGTCTGGCTGAAGTGGACGTTACTATTTTTAACCTACCAGTAAGATAACAAAACGTTGCTGACCACAGCAGCGTCACAAAGTTGACCTCCATGACACCTGAATGTTTAAAAACCAAACAGTCCTAAACCTTGACCACTGCAGTATTTTGATTACTTTCTAAAAGCAAGTATAATCTCTATTTATATAAAAACTATAAAGCAACTGCAGATTTGAATATATATTTATCTATTTCATTCAAAATGAAACGTTATATCATTGGTGCTTTTTGAAGCAGTTTAGATAAAGTTCTTGTGCAGCTCAGAAAATCAGGCTTCTGTTGTCATAAATGACGATCAGTATCTTGCAAAAGAAGAGGAAATGCCAACAATACTGAAAGAAAATTCCAGTAAGAAATTTGCACACCCACATGCAATATCTCAGCGTCTTGTAATGCCAAATACACATTCCAGTTAATTCACACACACACGCACACACACACACACCACAATAGCAGTATCTTTAATCCTTATTGCGTCACATAGAGCTTGTAGTGAAATGCTCCCTACTATCATGTCAATACATGCAGTGGAGAGAGTTGAGCTAATAGTTTATGATTGGGAAATCCAAGTACTCTACTGTATCTGACATGTAGATAAATGGATGGGTGAGAAGTAGCACATGGGTGATTAAACACAATGAAAGGAGTAGTAATAAAACTACTCTCTACACAAACAATCATCTTTTCAGAGATATAAAATTCAAGCCTTTTTATGATGAGCTATGAAAATTCAAACCAGCTCCCTAAAATGATTGTTTCAGTGATCCTCAACCATCCTCAGCATCTCTACCCAAATCATTAGGTTCTTTTCAGTCACTCCACACTTCACCACCTCACATTATTAGAAACCCATAACAACAAACATCCATCCATCCATCCATTATCTAAACCTGCTTATTCATATTTAGGGACACAGGGATCTGCTGGAGCCTATCCCAGTTCTCTTTGGGTGAAAGGCAGCGGTACACCCTGGACAGGTCGCCAGCCCATCACAAGACTAACAAGAAACATGAGAATAAAAAATAAATGCACCTTGACTGACTTTCAGTCTGTTAGAGCTGCATTTTAATCAGTGCTGTGTGATTGTTGGTACTGGAGAGAGTTCAGGTCATGGACAAAATCTAACAAGAGAAAGAAAACCATGACCAAACAAACATGTTATGGACTCAACTTGCCTGTCTCATGATGACAATTATGTTTAGAGCGTTAACCAAAAGTAATGGATTTCAAATTTGATTCTATTATATATTATTGTTGCAGTATGTGTATTATTTTGACCTTTAGCTCTAGGTCCTTCATTATCTACCAAAGTGCCTTTTATTTGGTCAGCCAGTCCAACACTATGAGTCACTCTGAAAAACCTCAGCTACTAATGGGCATAAGAATTTGATACATCCAAGGTGCCCAGACGGTAAATCCTAATGACACTGATGACTTAACATCTAGCACCTCCAGCAGGTTAAAGTTTTAACTTATGCAATGAAATATCTGTGCTGGATAGATTTGCACAGAATTTTAGCACTTATCAGCAAATGTTAGTGTGCTCTAACCCACTAAACTGGTGATGGTGAATTAGACAAACATGATGCCTGCTACCTGTCCAGGGTGTACCCCTGCCTTCTGCCCAAAAGAGAGCTGGGATAGGCTCCAGCAGATCCCCGTGACTGGATCTGCTCTTAAGGAATAAGAGGGTATAGAAAATGGATGGATGGATGGATGGTGCCTGCTAAATGGCAACATGCACTGCCATTATGAGCATGTCACCATTTAGCTCAAAATACCATTGTCCCTAAGCCGAGCTTCACAAAGCTTCATACTTGTAATCAAAAAGACAGTTCAGCTTATAAACCTCTATGTTTGCTGGTCAGGTAGGACTGTTTCTATTATTTTGTCCAGTTCATTTACATCAATAAGTGTAGACAAAAAGCGTAAAGAAGATTATGGAAATGCCTGTCAGTCTAAAAGTGACCAACTGACAGGAAGGTATTGGGGATTATTGCATTACACCACATTATAATATGCTGTCAAAAATTAATCCATTACTGCCGATGTGGATGTTGTGTATCACAGACCAGGCCATGTGTTTTTATGTTCCTAATGAGTTCCCAGAGTGGAGGAGTAGCATCTCTAGAGACATTTCCTAGCCAATTCACTGACTTGTAGATAACAAGTGTGTACATAGTGTGCTGGTAAATTCTAAATTCTAAATTTAGCTTTTTATATATTTATCTATTTATTAATTATATTTATGTTGGCGTCAGCATGCACTGTTTTCCTGTCATATCTGGTTTCAGAGGAAAACAGTTTTACAGTCACAGGAGGTTCCAGCTCAAGGTCTTTAATCAGGTCACCACTGGAGCCCTTGGTGTTTTTGAGGGAAAACTGACAATAATGCTTGAGGGATTATTTATTCAGTTTCCACCTTCACAGCTCCCCAGGTCAAAGGTCTCGATGAATTGAATCAGTGTTCCTTTGGTTAAATAACATCTGTCATTTTGTAAAAGTGAAGAGAACCCTTTCCAAGTCAACCTTGAATTTATGGAAATCATGGTTCAAACGGCCTCTTCAAGAACACATCAGTCTTAAGCTGGGTGGTAAATCAGACTTCATCTTATAAGTCTGAAAATTACATTTAATTAAGGGAGTCAATGTGAGGAGAAAGTTTGTATTTTTATTGTTCTGTTCTCTTGTTGTTACATGGTCATTTATTTGCACAATGATATTAACTGCTGTTTGTTTTTCTATTATCATTTGTCTGTCCACTCATAGAGCTGATTGTCCAGAGGGCAACTTTTCAAAATTATTCAGAACTGCTACAGATTCAACTCATAGGCGAGCCAGTACATCCTATCTAAATGTAACATACTGAAGCAAATCCTTTAATTACATTTACCAGAACAAATAATGGTTTTCCATGTCATTTTCTTATATATTAACAGTTACTAGCAGCAATAACCTCAACTCTCTGTGGTAAAACCCATGATCCCTGACATATGCAGTGTGATTCCCCAGTTGTCAAGATGTATATTTAAAACTCTGGATGTGTGTAGCAGCTTGACAGCTAGATGAGACTTGTGTCTAATGATCTTGAAAAATAAAATATCAGCCTGTAATAATGTTCTTCATCCATCAGAGCCTAATTTTTCTCAGGAAGTGCGTCAGAAGTGTCAGCAGAGCCAGTTAGAGGAGGGAAAAACTGAAGAGTGCAGCAGTAGCCATATTTTACAGTGAATCACTGATTGAGGGGGTATTTTCAATTACCCTAAATTTCCTTTTGGACAGTCAAACACTGACACTGCAGTTCTGTTTTCCTGGATCTGTGCCCCGAGGGAAAACTTATCAACCCTAACTGATCACACATGAGCAGAATTTACGATAAAGCATGAATAGTCAACACAAGCATTGTAATGCAGCCTATTGTTGTAGTTTATGTTCAGTGCAGAAATTCTGCACCACCACAAGTGAAAAGTGATTTATACTGACTTTAAAAAAAGACAACATTTACAAATCGAAAGGAAATGTGTTTCTACTTATGGCTGACATGTATACCTGTTTAGTAACAGGAAAGCTAAGGACAGCATTTTTTCCCTGATTATCCTGGAAGCACAGCTCGAGGTTGATTGTCATTATGTACATTCACTCAACCACTGTAAACTTTTGAGGTCTTTGTATTTGACCATTTTTACTGTGTTGGATGCACATGCAATATGCTGAAACTCATTATACACAATTTGTAGAGATAGTTACTGTTCTACTATTCTTGCTAAAAATTTGCACATTAACACTATCACTGCTTGTACTTGACCATATTTACATTAGCCTTTATCACACAACTGTTCATAAAGACATTTGGCTTCGGCCTCTTGTTAAATTTCTGATGTCTGTGAGTTGTTAGCAGTCCCAGTTGTAAAGTGGTTTTCTCGCAAACATTTCAGATAAAATACAAATTTGTGCATCTGAACTTTTCCTTTTTTGCCCCATTAATCTTTTCATGACCCTCTAAAATTTATCTGATAAGTCACAGGGACCACTGGAATAACATATGTAGCAGTATAAAGCAGTTAAAACTGGCTGCAGCTTGACAACAGTGGATTTAAAGTTTGATGCATCACATCGACATAAAAATATATGAGAACATAGCAGTCACAGGGCCCATTGCAGAATACCTAGGTACAGTACCTTTACTTAATATTGTATGAAGTATTTATTTATCTTATGATATTCTTTCATAGCTGCATTGAGTACTACCTCCAACATGGAGCTCACTGCACCTGCCCCTTAAAACAGTAAATGTGCAGCTCATGTGTTGTATCCTGCTTCCCTCTACTGTTCAAAAGGAGAAACACCATCTTGGACATGTCCATTAAAAACAAGTCACATAAAAGTTGATGAATTCTGCTCAGTTTTGCTCTGTTTTCTGTTCACTATTTATTTTGTGCACTGCACTTGATCATTATATACATCCTGTAATGGTAAACAGACCTGAAAAGGAACACATGAACAGAATTTTTACACAGTTTAGTAATACTTGAACAGCAGACAGGCAAACACATTAACATACAGTAGTCTGTATCCAAGTCTGATCGCTTCCATACATACCACAACTTCAAACAACACACATCCATTTACTATAATATAGAGGTTAGCTTGTCTAATATAGCTGTAAGGTTGCAGATAAAGAACTCAGTCAGCGAGGGAGTGCATGAGGGTTATTTCACAGGTAGGTCCTCAGTGTAAATAGCGCACAGAAGCACATACTGCACACTTCCTGCGTTTGGTAAGTCACCAAAGAAAACAGTAGCCTCAAGGTCAAAGTTCAAGATTTTCAGCCTGAGATCAGGTGTCTGTTTAGCAGGACCCTTGTCTGTTGACAAAATTTTCCTCGTTTGATTCATTTTGGGTCCCAAAACAATGCTTTATAGCTGTCAGACTCTTTCCAGTGGTTGTTATTTAGTCACCATCCTCAACAAAAATGAATGAACTGGGGCATACAAACAAAAGGGAAAGACCTTGTGATGGCTAACAGCAACAAAACAGCATCTGAAAAACATGACATCATTCAACTAAACCTCCAAAGCAATGAGAAAGCAGAATGTACACAGTTTTTGGACATGTAAAGGACAATGTTCTGTTCACCTTTTGTCAGATGTGTTGAAATTGATTTTCAAACTGATAACAGGTGTCAAACATCTGTGTGGAGTGAGTCTGTCCAACAGTTCTGAAAGTGAACATGTTACAGGGCCCTAAAATCCTGGACAAATAAAAATGATGTTTGCTTTGCTAAACTCAAAATAAAATGTTGCTTTTGCATATGTTTTTCACAAATCCATAGACTTCATCGCAGGATAAAATTGTGTTTTACACATGTAAACAATGCCAGGAGTCAACTTCCATCATACAGGGGAGCGACACAGTAATATTTTAATGAAATTACATGGAAACAGTTTACGTCTACACAGCACCTGCAGCCTGTATATGTCCTGAAAAATGTTTGAAACAGTGCATGAGCTGTACCTTACTGCTGATATGAAATTATATCTGTATTATGTAAAAAAAAACAACTGCTTGTTGATCATAAATAAAAGTGTCAGTGCTGTGGCATAAATGTATCACACATGTAAACAACACATGACATAATCACAGAACAAAGAATATTTTGCAATTGCTGCAGTCAGTGTTTTGATAAAATGGTGGTAATTAGAGCAGAAATATGTAGGATTTGAGTGAAATTAGGAATTTGAGACATGAAGCAGAGATACAGTAAAACAAATCAACCCACTCCAGCACAGGTAACATATAATCCTATGAGGAAAATTACCCATGTTTTTATAAAATTAATCCATACTTTAAGCACATTAGTGCCATTGCTATAGTTTACAAAAGGATCATGCTGAATAAAAAGCCTAAGCAAACAAAAAATTGTGACACAGTCTGACAAATAATTCCCCTGTGTTGTTGGCTTGTCAGCCAGTTCACAGAATGAGTTAAATGGCCTAGAAATGGTGAATTTCTCCTTCACATACAAACAAAATGAAGATGAACAACATGACTTAATAAATAAATAACAACGGATTTCTTTCAAAGTTGTCAGTTTGTGCTTTCTCAGAGCGCCCTTGAAAAAAAAAAAATACACGTAAAGGTATAAATGAGTATGAATGAGGCCTCGAGGCGTTTCATGTATGGAACTGTACATGTGCTAATTCTAAAATATACAATCCCCAGTTCACTGAAAACATGGGTTGGTTCCATCATATACACTCCTACAGTACACAGGTATGGTTCATATGGTTCATATAAATCATGGAATTAGAAAACTGGATTTCATATGACTGAGCTATTCATGAATCCAATTTTTACACAAAGTGGGCAAAATGGTTTAATTGGCGGTAAATGTATGCTGTGCCTTTCAGATCATCAGTAGTAAGAATAGTGTCTACACTGTTCACTCCCTGTTTTTGTCTTTACTTGTATGTCCATTTCTTGCTCTTCTTTGACCTGTTTCCTGTGAATCAGATGCTTCTTTGTTTTTCTACATACTCTTATTTTATTGTTGGGTTGGGTCAGGGCTAAGGACACTCAACAAATAAGAACAGTATTGGACCACATACAGTACATACAGTAGGTAGGTAGATTAGCGCTATAGGGATGTGTTCAGTTACGCTGTTAGTCTGGCCACTGGAGTTCTGTAGTCTTTTGTTGTCTTTGTAGATCATCTGGATGTTCTGTGTGGGTATGTGCATGGTATGAAGAGCATCATGGGTCAAAGCAAGTGTATAAAGGCAGATGTTGTAGGGTGCAGCTGTAGTATGTTAACCAGAACTGGTGACGCAGTTTGACATCCTCTTTTCACCCACTTCAGTAGAGGGGTTTTTGTCCTTGGCTTTCAAATTCTGACCAGGCATCATTTAGTTCCATGAAAATCATCTTGGCATATTGTTCATATGGTTGTCCTGTCGCCTGTGAGGGAGGAGAGAAAAAAATAAAAAAAAATTACCTCTTGACAACAACAATCTTAAAAAAATGTTATTCTCCACACATTCTGTACAAATCCCTTATGCAAAAAGATGCCAAACCAATGTCACAGTGTGTCTTATCTATCGTCCCATGAGTGTATCATGTTTTTTAAGCATATACAGTGACACCTCTAAATTCTTAATAATTAATACTGAAGTATGTTAAAGAGGATAAGTTCAATAAAAATTGGCCACTTGGGGGCAGCAAAAGCAAGCTTTCGACATAATGACAGTAAATATGGTGATTGTGTTTGTACATACAAATAGTTTTTGCATGTTATTTTTATACTTGTGTGTGTGTCCTAGTCTGCAAGCCAAGTTTTCCTGAACTGAACTTACTGCAACACAGAAGTCTTCAGTATTTACACCTTAACCAGACACAGAGCAGCACTGAATTTATTTAGAACGATGTTTGTGTCGACTGGAAGAATACAGGTTAGCTACTAAATGCTCCACTATGTTCACCAGCTGTCGTTAAATGTGTCTGAATGTTGCCTGCTGCTGCACTGAGTTAAGCTGAGTTCTGCTTGCCAAAAAACAGCAGGGAACTGCACTTTAAAGTCACAGGCCAGAAAAACAAAATAATAACCTGAAAGATGCTGCAATGCCTTGCAGAGGTGAGGTGAGCTACAGAGTTAGTGGTAATTATGGGTGGGATCATTGCATTACACACAGAAATGAGAGATTATAACCCCTTTGAGATTTTAAACAAAGGAGTGTTTGATGAGCTTTTTGCTCACAGTTTCTGAATCATTTGATGGCACCTTTTATTGCTGTTCATTCTGAAGGTCCTGTTATGATGACAGACTTATGTGGTTCGCTGACTCAACTGATCAGCTGTCAATAATTTGGATTTTAACTGCACTCTTGTCTTAATAAAAGAAAACCTGATAGATGCAGAGCCAGAGAAGTCTTGTTTTTCCTGTCAGCATGCATGATTACAGTCCAGGTCCAAGTTACCACTCATCTGTCTCACCTTATCTGGGTGGACGACCAGGACTGCTTTGCGGTAGACCTTCTTGACCTGTTCCGGAGTAACCAGGTCAGCCATGCCCACAGGCTTCCAGCGTGTCTCTCCCTCCCACAGCACAGTATGCATCGTAGACAACAGGGCACGGATGTTGCGCTCCTTCCCCTCAATCCAGTCCAGAATCTGGGTCACAAACAAGGAGGAAGGAGACAAGGGGCACCATTGGCCAGTAATGACCAGATTTGGAACAATTATTACCAGAACTGTTCCGCTTTGTTGAAATGTTTTTAAAGGTATAATTAGAGCAATGTTTGGTCACAGGAGACCTAGATTGGCTTCCTAATTAATTATGTAATAAACAGAAAGACTTTAACAGTCAATGGTTTTTGTGTACACCACCCTACTTTGGAAAACCACTGAAATGGTTCTTTTGTACTGCACTGGATAAACAGATGACGAAAGCCCACTGAATTAATGTCACTACAGTACAATTTTACCCAGATGTACTGATGTAAGAGTCATGGGACCTTATGATGGTTCTCATAGACACTTCACAACCAAATAAGAACAAATTACTCTTTATTCTACTTGTGTGGAGATATTATTCAAAAGCTCTTGCCTTTAGTTTCTCAGGGTCCATCTCTTTGGCCATCTCCTCCTTTCTCATCTCTGCTATAGTTCTAGGCCCTTTCCTCTCTTTGGTCCCTGAAAAGCCCTGACCAGACAGCAGGTCGTCAAAGTTGGCATCTGAGGCCTTGGGCTTAGAACCTTTCAGAGGGACACAAACACAAGAGATAGAAAATATACTTAACATCATGTATAGTTACAGTAGATGCAATGTACTGTGAACCGTGACCATTCAATTCCCACTGAGGAATAAATGTGTTCAGAGCCTCCAAGTGCTAATATATAATGGTAGTTTTGAACCTGCATCTAAATCCCAACCTGCATCATTGGTTTTTGTAACATTTAAATTTAGGGCAACTGTGTAAAATTCAAAGTATTCAGATCCATGAGTTGGTGATCATTACAGTAGTCTAAAATGCATCATGTTGCTGTAGAACCACATGCCCTCAAGGTAAAACAAGGTTTTAAAACTCAATAACATCTTTCAAAATAGATATGTACTGCAGATGTACTTTTATTTAAATTTAGTAAAAAATAACACCAGGAGCAAGGCAAATGTCAATTAAGACATGCCTACAAGAATTCTGCAAAGTCACATCCGGTACATGATTTTTGCAGCCCAGCTGACAGCATCCAGATCTTCTCCTTACCCATGCCAGCCTGTGCTTTGCCCGCTGCACTGGGTGAGCCCCCTCCCATTGCAGAGAAGCTGACATTGTAGTTGGGTCGGTTCTGGGGTGATGTGTGTGGCATTGAGGTATGGCTGGGGCTGGGCTTTGGTTGTGGGCCAGGGCCCTGTCCTTGGGGATGCCATCCTCCACCGCTCCCAGCACCTGGCTGCCATGAGGGGAAGCTGGCTCCTGTGTGGGGCTGCCACCCTCCTGTGTGCTGGGGAGATGGAGGAGGCCGTGATGGTGAGCCCATGGGAGGGAACGCAGGGGTTGTACCAGTAGGGGTGGTGGGTTTGCTGGAGAAGCCAGAGCCTCCTGAAGAAAATAACACAAAGATTATGGTATGGAAATGGTGGTAATATGACAAAGACATGGAAAAACTTCAGCAACTGACCTCCAAGGCTTCCACCCAGGTTGCCTATGTCAGCGAAAGGGTCCAGAGTGTTGGGCTTGGTTTGGTGGGTTGGGGTACTGTGGACTGAGCCTGTGGGGCTGGTAGTGGCTGACCGACTGCCCATACCAAACCCTCCACCTGAAAGCACAAACAGTAAAGTAGGAGAAAACACTTGTACTAATGTGGATAAACCCCAAACAGGTTTATATGTTAATGGATAGGATCAATTGTATTATTTCTGTATTTGTGTGATAATGTGATTGGGTTACCTGTGGTTGTGGTAGCAGGTCTGTTCCAGTCCCATCCTCCCATGGCGTTTTGCTGCTGAATGTTGACGGTTGGGGTGTTGGGAGGGACAGGGGAGCTCCGGCCTAGTCCAGGTTTGTCAGACAGAGCACACAGTGAATGAGTGACATGAACCCAAACAGCCAGAGAAAACAGTAGCAGGCTTGTGTCTCATGAGAGGGGGACTGTTGGGTGGCTAACATTGTTAGGGGGCTGTTGGGTGGCTAAATGGCTGCAGCTGTTAGTTCTTGAAACTAAATTTAGTGTGGATACTGCCTTGCCAAAAACACAGGTTTTGAGCATTGCTCAGGTTCAGATCTATTTTTTACAATCAGTACTGCTAGTTTGGTTTGAGTTCAGGCCGAGAGTCATTTTGTTCTTGCCTCACGTCATCCCACAGACACTACTATGTGAAGGTCTAAATCTACACTACACACAGAATTTCCCTGCCCTGGCGGACATTGAAATACTGGCTGCAGCCTGGGTTAATGCAGAAAAATGTGTTAGCTAGAGGTGAAATATCAAGCCTGTGAAATGTCTTTGCAGTAGTAATTAGATGGGCTGCAAATACTCATCATACAGCATGCAAGCTCATTCATTACAAAGCCTGTGTGTGAATAAGCAATAGCTTAACAAAAAGGAAAAACACAGTGCACTCTATTCACTCTAAAAAGACAACCAGTTTGAATGGCAGTTTTAAGATGGACAGTCACAATGCATGTTTGGAAACATGTTCTGTGATTTGAGAAAGATTCTGAAATGTGTTTATTACATCCACAGTGAGATGAGACAGTCAGCAGCAGAGCGGCAGATGCAAGCCTTACCCAGGCTGGTAAGCTGTGGGGTGGGTGATGGAGAGCGAGCAGCATGCAGGAAGGGGTCTGGCTGCCCCACGTTACCTGGTCCAAGGAATGAACCCATCACATCCTGAGGCTTAGGAATCTGACCCGTCCCAAAGGGATCAAACGCTGTGGGCGGCAAAATACTCTAAATTGTTACTGTCTTATTCTAGACAGTTACAGTTTCTTTGAATAGTATATTTTAAATAACCCTAACTTCTTCATCAAACTTATTTACATTTTTTTCTCTCTTTATCTCACCTGGTGGTGCAGGAGAGGGACATGGTGAGGCGGTGTTCGAGACTACTTTATGTGGTGTGGACTGGGCAGAGGAAGGTGCACTGGTTGGCTGTGGAGGGGCCCCAAACAAGTCACCTAGAAGGTCACCGGCTGCAGCAGCAGATGCTGGCTGAGATGGGGGGCATGGGCGGTTGATCTCCTCCCTATCCAGGCCAAGAAGGTCCACTTCCTCAGCAGGTGCAGGTGCGGCAGGCACGGGAACAGGGGGCTCAGGTTTCTGAGGAGCTGTGCTAACGTTGCTTCGCTGGCTGGAGAGAGAGAGCATCTCATCATCAGAGGGCTCGCTGTCTTCGCCATGACCCCGACCATCTGGACCTCCGTGGGCTCTGCTTGGCTCTGCAGGAGGATGAGACAGAAAAAGAAGGAAGGAGGCAGAGAAGGAAAGAGAGAAATCAGAAATATGCATTATAATGTAAAGAGTGGAAGAGATAACAAAGCTGACACTGGAAATTACTTGGGAAAAAGGCAAACAGAAACACAGAGGGACAAGAGTGAAAGAGGGACAAGTGTCAAACATATTGGGTAACTACATAGGTCATCACTGTTACAAGCACTAGCTATTCTCCTACTGTAATGTTGTGTGCTTTAAGGTTGTACTGTACATGTTGCTGTCTGCCAGTAGGCTAGTAGCTGCTTTTAGCTAATTAGAGGATAAATTGTCTAAAACAATGCAATTAATTAAATATGCAAAATGCTTTTAAAGGAAGTACAGGATGTACATTATGGCTATAAACCAGGTACTTAGCTAGTATTAACCCAGAGCAATATTTCACTTTGGCAGGGCATTTTTAATTTGTACTACTTGTGGCTGCAACATTTTTCCTTAGGTATCATGACTAGGGTTCTAGTTCTCCATAGCCACAAATATTTTTCAATTTTTTTTCTCTCAATATGTAGAGAAAAAAAATAAACATCACTGCAGTATATCTGTTGCAGTCATTAGTTACATTACTGTAGTAATTTATACCAGAGGCAAATGTAAAATGTTCTACCAAAATGATATACCACTGCATAACAAAGATGGGTTCATTTCAATTCAATGAATACAGATCACAAATGGAAACAGCCAAATTAGTTTGTATTTGTTCACCAATATTTTAATAAAATACTATCATGCATGTTTTGGGGAGAGTATTTGATTGAACTGAACCCTGGTTAACTAATGTCACAGTTTCTCTAACTGGTCTGTGGTCTCCTCTATTGCCTTACCCTCAAGATCCAAGCCTTCCATCTCATCTTGGAGGAACAAAAATAAGAGTCACATTAGTTTGTTAGTGAGTCTGTATGTTAATGATTATAAATGTCTTTACCAATAGTGCATTATCCTGCCTAATCTGTGATATGATCCAGTTGTGCACATGTTAGTGTATATAAATATTTGTGTGTGTGTGCACATGGATAATGTGAGTGTGTTTTTGTGTGCGTGTATCTGAATGAAATTATTTGTTTGTTTCTCTATACAGGTGTGTATGAACAATTTTAGCACAGGTTTTGTGCAGGTTAAATTTCTGTAAGGTCAGGTTAGCTCAGGGCTAGGACTTGGGTTTAGAGTTCATTTTGGATAGTGATTAGTAAGTAGTTAGAATACGTTTTAAGCTAGCTTAGCTGGTGTTTTACAAGCTATTTTCTTTTTTTCTGTTGTATTTTCTCATTAAGCTTTGAGCAAAAAACAATACTTTTCTGTCCATGTTTTAAATGAACTAATATAGCTATTAATACAATTTGGCTAAGATGCTGTTTTAATAAAGATCTACCTTAGTCACCTTTTAACAGCCAGCAACAAAGAGTTTTTAGAACGATTGTCAATAAATGTGTTATCTTAAGAAAGAAATGTTTAGTGTTAACATTTTAATAGCCAGCAAGATATTAGATACCTATTTAGCTATGGACAGAAAACCTCAATATATATATAATTACATTGTGAAAGGTTGATGAAAGAAAAAAAAATAGCCTAAGGGTCAATAGCTGAGAAATCTTTTTTTTTGTTTAGGTGTTTGCCATGTTTGGCCCTCAGTTTTCCCACAGTACCAGCAGTAGCGAGTGCATCCTGATGCTCCTGATGGCAGGAGAAGAGCACGTTGGGGCTGAGGTCTTTACAGGGGAACTGCTCCCATGGTGGTGTCAGGTCTTTCTGCTTGTCCATCCCTTCTACCTCCATGTCCAGTATCACATGAAACAGCTGGGGATACTTCTCAGGAGAGTCACATGCATCCAGCTCTGGCCTAGCAGGAGAAATAAGGTGCATGAGAAGGAAAATGTGAGCGAGATAACTGACTGAATGAAGATATAAGCCTATTTGATATTATAGAAAACTAGAATTTCACTGATTTTTTTTCAATATTTTTCTTCTCCTGTACCAATAAAGGTTGTTGCAAAAAAGAAATGTTCTTACTTGTTAAACTTTAACATAGTTGTTCCAGGAGCGATGAAGCCAGTGTGGAACTGGATCTGGAAGATCTGGGTGTTGGACACCTAAATAGAGCAAGTTACCATACAAAATAGTTGCTAACGAGTTTCTTAACTGTAAGCAGAACATTTTCTTGGGGCACATGATTTTCATTCAGAGAGAAATTACATGTTATTTTCCTATTTTTCCCACAATATTTTACTTATCAGGTCACTTGCTCAAATGTGGGTTTACATAGTTTCTACCTTGGACTGCAGACGTCCTCCAATGGTTGACCGCATGTGGTAGACTGAAACCACGACATCCCCTTGTACACTCACACCGAGTTGGAAGACCACCTTCCCTTCTTGAACCCTGTGCTCTCTGGAGGGAGGAGGTGATTCCAGAGATGGCAGCATGGAGGGAAACAGAGGACAAAGTGAATATGAAGGGATGGAGTGAGAATAACTGGAAGCTATGAAATACAGAGAGAGAAACCACAGTCTCAGAAATTTCGTATGCTGCATTGATTTGAATGTAAATCCCTACCTCATCCTTTCATACTCCTGTGCAGTGGTGAAGATCTTTGTCTCTCCGATGAGAACATCGCAGAAAGGCCGACAGCCACTACGCTGCTTGTTGAAGCAGGGGACCGGGCTCATGGTGAGGGCCTTGATGACCAAGGGCTTGGAGTGTGGTAGACTCTGCTTCTCTGATACCATGCTACACACATAACCTATGTACCTAAATGGAGAAAGGAGTGAGTATTTCAGTTTTATTTTTCAGTGCTCTTTTTAATCATTCAGTGTCTTGTTACACCAACATGGCAGTTGTCTCTCACAAACTGAGAAATGTAATACATAGAGTGAGCCAACAAGCACTAGAAAGCCCGATGAAGACTGATGGAGCTACTCGGATGAGTAGTGAAACGTCTGGACCTAAAAACCATAAGTCCAGTTGCCATGACTCAACCGCTAGATAACTTCACCTGGACGACTGAGAATCTCCAAAGACAAGGACTAGAAAGGTGAAACACCCTGATAAGTGCAGGGAAATCAATTTAACTCATAAGGGAGAACAGGCTTAAGCATGTACAGATAAGTACTAGAGCTGGGTCATAAAATATCCATCCAAGAGGGCCTGCAAGCCCTGAAGGCTAAGATTCATACTTAGGATGAGGAAACTGAAGATTGTTGACTGCACCTTTTGGCTACTGCATTTTTATGACTTACTGATCTATTACAGCAAATGGAATGGAATTAACTATGCAGAAAATATTTTTGATTTCTAAATGCAGAGGAAAGGAGAGCAGTATTAAACATGGTCAATGGTTAAATTTGATAACGTGATTGTCTTCTTGACCTCATTAACTCAGTGTGTTCTTTTCTCCCTCTCCTTTATTTCTATTACTTACTTCCTTTCTTTCTTATTCTCATCATCACATTCACACACATGTCAAAGGATGCAGACCTGCGGTGTGAAGGCCAAAGGCCGGAACCTGGTCTCTTGGCGCTGAGCAGCTGCATGGCAGGGACTGGGGTGTTGAAGAGGTGGCAGAAGCAGAACATGGCACAGACCAAAACACCCGAAGGTGCACGACCATCCTACAAACACAGAACAAAGAGGACACTGAGGCATCTATTTTCAGTGACATATTTTTCTTACCTTATCTGCCATGCACATTATCCTCTTTGCTGCTTTCATTTACACAGTGACTCTAACTTTTCTCTTGCTGCAGATCTACATTATAACATCAGCTGAAAACCTAAAGCTACTTAATTCACTCAAAATCACAGCTCAAATAAGTTCATTCATATAAACATCATGATGAACCCATGTGGAAAATCAGCAAATACTCAAGGTACTGTAAGCAGTACCATAGTAGAGATTGTGTTAAAAGTGTTAAAATTTCATCTCAGGCCATAGGGAGACAAAAACATTCTTGTGATGTGAAGCTAAGACAACACTTTTTTTTAGAAAAAAAAAAAACATTTGGTGGAGCTTATGCAAGACGGAGCAGTTCGCCAAACCACAGCTGACTTGGCAATAACACGCTGTACCATATGCTGTCACTGAATTAAAACAGACAGAAAGGCCACTCACTGTTTACTTCATTGGTGGTAAAACTGCAGAAATTATTCAGGGTTTTAACTTAGCTGCTGGAACTTTTCCTAACACATCAAAGCTTTAATGTGTCATGCCAGATGTCCTGAAGGAGAAGCAGGTTGCTCAGGAAATTTTCCAAACTGATCTCTGCCAAGCAAAACACTTAAATTCTGGTCAGGAACGTTTCTTTATCTACTGTAGCCCTTTAACTCTTTAGCACCAACAGAAACCTGAGGCCAACATGTGGGGCTAAGCTGCTTTTTTCTGTGACTATGTCAGACATGTTTAAAGAGGTAAAGAAACTGACAGAACTGATATGATATGATCTTAACTAAGCTATGGTCTACTGTATAAGCATCCGGGGTGAATATAAATATAAATATTTGATTTTTCTTACCGAACATGTGATGACACACACATTTTTGGGATTCTGTTTGAGCCAGTTGTGCATATTCTTACACACAGCAAACAGGTTGTGGAGGCTGGGGGCCTGGCGAGAAGGCCAGTTACACTCTGAAACCTGGAAAATAAGGGAGGAAGAATGAGAAAATGAGGAAGAGTCCGAAAATTAGGCAAAGGCCAGAGAGGAGGGAGAAAGCAAATGAGACAGAAAAAGAGAAAGATAGAGAGATAGGGTGGGGTAAAATAGATCAAGGCAAAAAAAAAAAGCATTGGAGAAGCAAAAAAAAGGGCATAGAATCAGGAGGGGAGGAGAAAGTAGTGGTGGAGGTTAGTAACAGCACTGCAGCAACACAACACACCAGTCGCCATGATGAGTCATCTGCTACACATACAGCAACTTTCACAAGCAGACAGGGGGCCATCTCAGCCATGTTAACTCCACAGCTTGACTCCTCGCTTTCCTTGGATGTTTCTGCTGGAGGGTGGAAGTCTTAACTATAGGGATTCCACAAGTGCCTTCACTTCCAAACCCAACTGTGCAACTGTTGAAGCAAACACCCCAAGCAGAGGACATTCATAACTATAACATTTATATTAAACTTGAATTTATCACCAGAAGATTTTTTGAGTTGCCCTTGCTATTGTCTATATAATGAAATCAAATGGTGTCTGGGCTGAAAGGCTGGCACTATATGGAATTATATGACTAAAAATTGAAGTATGACCTATAGAAGATTCAAAAGCTCTATGGTCACATAATGACAGAAAGCTGGTTGACAGTTGGCAACCGGGTGCATTACTGCCCCCTCTGTTGAAGTGTGAACCATAGTTATGAGTCTGCTGTCCTGGTTGCTGTGTCGATTCCATTCACACTGCAAACGAACCACTATAGGGCTCGGATGGAAGCGGTCTGAGACCAACCCTTCTTGGCGAACTCAAGACACAGGCACTGAAAAAAAACATATGTTTCTTAGGATTTTGTGGATCAAACCAGGAATACTGAAAAGTCAATGACCTAAAATAAACCACAAGAACTGATGGATAAGGGCTCTGATGGTGAGAGCTTATTTTGCTCTCCTTTTGCCTTTCAGCCTAGAACTGCTTATGGCAGCTTTAATGACAGAGAAATGCAATGATAGGCCTAATTGGGTAAATCTAATTAGAAGCTTCACCTTGGGTGTTTCCATGCAGTGCAGTTTATGATCCTATGGAGTGACTGTCCCAACAGCACACTGGCAAACCAAAGCCAGTCACCAAACTGTAAATAGCTCCTCATATGTCACTCTCATCTTGTAATATTCCAGAGAGTGAAAAATGTTGCAGGAACACTAACAACTATGTACAAAGTCTTTAATAGCTTCATCTGTAGCCTCAAACAGGAGCACCACACTCACTCTGTTGGAGAACTTGGCGCCGCGGTAGTTGCGCTGTGATAGGTTAAAAACAGTGTAGTGGTCGGCGTGGCGACTGTCGAGGAAGGAGCGGATGTCCTCTACATGGTTCTGGTAGCCAATCTGAACCGACTCTGCTGGGTAAGTCATCACTGAAAAAACAAATTTATATTTCAACTGCTCTATATTATTGCCATATACAAATGTGTACACAAAGCGAAATATCCATTATATTCATTTCTGCTGATCTCTACGTCTGAAAGTAGAAGAACTAAAAATTTAAATATGGGTGAATATGTGCAGGCATGACATTTAAAAACAGCATGATGGGATAGAAGCTGTCCGGTGACAAATGTCCAGCTGACTATATGCTCTAAAGGGCACATTAGTGTGCCACATTGATAAGTAAGTACAATATAAAACTGTAGGCTATTTCTGAACAAGAGAAGGACAGTGGGAAAGCAGATGGCGCAGGTGTTTATCTGTATGCTTAAATGTGTATACATGTAACAGCAGCCTTAGCTACACCCAAATGTTCTTACCTATGATCCGTGATGTGATGTAGGCAATGTCCAGCTCCCCTTTAGTGTACCTGAAACAAACAAACCAGGCTGAAGATTAATTTCACCAACATTTTTATGCAATTCAAAAGGAAAAAAATAAGATTAAAAAACATGATGGAATCCACTGATACCCAACAACTATTATTATTATTATTATATTAAAAACATTTCTTTTATTTCTTTTGTGTATGTAAGGCATAATGTTATATTCAGCAGGTGCCATTCTATGTTTGGGCATTTATTTGGGCATTTATTAGGGATGGTAAGGAGATGTCTTCTTGAAAATAGCAAATGATTAAATGTTGTGCAGCATCCTAAACGTGGATCCAGCCCTTAAACTTTCACTGTCAGTGCATCAGGCTGCATTGCATCTCATGCATAGCCGAGTAATTAAACTCAAACTGCTTTAGAGCAGAAGCTTCCATGTGTCTGTACGTGGGATGGAAAACACTGCTAATGAAAGACCACAGACATATACACTTAGATGCTGCATGGCTCACTGCTGTGAACTGGTCAGAAAACTGTAGCAGCCTTAGCTGCACACTGCCCGACGTAATATGGCGACAGAGAAGACACATCTCAGAAACACCAATTCAGCACACAAATATCTATGATGAAAGGCAAAGACTTAGGCAAACCACATTAGAAGGCTAATGTGTATCAAATTGAGTTGACTTGTTGCCTACTGTGAAAATCCCCCAAGTAGGACAGATCTGGCCCAGTCATCTCTTTTTGGTCATGGAGGAGTGCCATATGGCCCTGATGCAATTCTAAATGTGGTTATGTAATGCAGTGCTACTAAAGTAGTCTGATTTGGAACGAGAACAGGCTAAATGTGTCTTCTTTTTTTTAATCTAAATAAAAACAATGCCACATATATTGTTCCAACTAAATGCATTTTTGGACACTGCTTGCATTTGCAAAAAATCTTCATAATTTCTGACATTGTTCTAGCCTTGAAAAAACAGACAACTGATAAAATAGCATGACTTTGGGAGAAATGTGGGAGACTGCTACTGTGTCTGTAAGCCCTTCATAATGAAGAAATCAGACCATAGGTTTCTATTCTGACCCAATTCTCTGTGTTTATTCCAGACTGATGAGCAGGCTGCAGTTTCACTGGTTAGCATTAAAGGAAAATATCTGGATGGTTCCCACTGAAGCCCATAAACAGGTAACATTACAGGTTATATTACTTATTACATTGCTAAACCACATATTTTGTATTGCCTTACAAAGGTAGGATTGCCCTATTTCTCCTACTGTGACCCTGGAAGAACCAGAAGAGGCAGTAGGTAATGAATGGATGAATGGATGGCTGGATGAATGGAAGAATAGGACTGTTAAAAGCTTAGAAATGTGTTTACAACATTTTCAAGGAAGTGAAAAAGAATGCAGTCATTTCTATAACTTTATCTTGTGCTCTGTTTTTGTCCCAGGATCATATTACAGAGCTGTGCCTTCTACACATTGGTTATTCTCTATGCAAATCTGTGGTTTTAGTGGTTTTAGCAGGCTATTAAAGGAGAGAAGCAGGTTAATCAGTTTTAAATGGTTATGACAAAAAGCCACAGAGTATGCAAATGAGGAATCTTCCTGGCCTCTAGAGGATACAATTGTAGCCATTTAAATTGCACTGCAAGATGCGGTACATTGACTGAAATGAGGGGTAGGACACAGTTGGAAAAGAGGGCAGGGCATTCCTTGCTATTACATTCTTATTTCTAATTTCTCTTAGTTTGGCTCATACTTTCTAGTTCAGACACTATATGATTTCATTTAGGCAATAATTAAACTAACAAGAGGTGCCTTGATGCTCTGATTTATGTATTCTGTCCAACTGAAAAGAGAAGAAATGCCAGCTGAGTTTAGTGTTAACGAAATGAGGGCAAATGGGAAAATGAGAATAAGTGAGAGAGGATGGATGAAGACCAGAGAAAGAGAACGACAGTGCAGGAGGGAGAGAGAGATGGATATGTGTCTGACAGGGGGGGTTGGGGGGTGGTCTGGGTGCACACAAGGACACTGTGCCTTTCACAAAACCAGATTAGTCATCCAGACTCCATCACCATTGTGTTTCTCACAGACAGAAGAACACACTGTTGAGAGTTGTTTCCAGTTTAGTTTCCCTGCAAACTGTCTTTTCAGCCAGGTAAACAAACAAGCAGTCTACTTTAAATAGTTTAGCAACCGGCCTTTGCCTTGAATACAGATGGGAAAGAAGCAGAGAGGAACCAATCAAGTCTTTGGGGTCTCAAAAGAGGGCCTGGTTAACAACTGCGCTCACAGGGGTTTCACCTTAAATCAAACATGCTCAGGGGAATTTGGCTGAAGTGTTTCAACTATGGCAGTCAATGAAACAGTTTGTTCAAGCAGTCATACAAAGTGACAGAAACTCTGCTAACCTTCAAAACCTCAATCTAGCTGCAAAAAATACCCTTCCATCTAACAACAAACCATTATGTAACCTAGAGAGTATTTTTAAAAATATTGTTTCAAAGATTAAAATTATTATTCATACCTACTTCGAGTTCAACTAGATATTGACTCCATGATATTATAAGTAGATCAGTTGCTGTACTCAGATATAAACGATGCTGGCTGTGCTAGTTCAAATATGTCCTGTAATTTGTCTTGCCTTGTTTGGAAATTGGCCTGAAATAAGCAAAGACATCTTGTTTCCCCTTAATAGATGTGTGGGATGTGACAACCATGTAATCCAAGTTTTAGACATTTTAGTTTCTTGCCAGTTCTAACTGAAAGATAGTTTGAATATATTTATTGGGTAAATAACAGGAACAGTTATCTTGAAACACATTTAACATCTGATGCAAGTGGTGCCCTTGTGTGCGTGTGTTTGAAAATAAGATACTATGACTTTGTTAAATTGCCCTTTTGCAGGGTGAAAGAGAGCAGCCAACCTCTAAGGAATATATTATCAGATCCTTTAACTTTAGATCCAAGTTTGCCCTCATAAAACAATACAGGTAAACTGTAGGAAATTCTATGTACAATATATAATCCTATAGTGATGCTTGGATCTGCCCTGTTGCTGTAGTATACTAGAAAGCTCAGTTCACAAAATGTGTATTTACTTATGAGTGTGCTAATCTACAATATACCTTCATCTCAGTAATCCCTCATATTAATGTCACAGTCATCTTTTCTGTCCATTTTAAATGATTATATCATATTATATTTTATGCATACAATATAGCTAACACTTCAGTTTTCCAAAAATCTGAGTAAACCCTGATAATTTCACAAAATCATTAAAAACATGTGTTAAAGATGTTTTTAAAATATACTTGTATGTATCTCAGCTCATCTACTTTTCTTGTCAGCCCGTTGCAATGGTTGCCTGCCTCCCACTGCCCCATTATTCCACCCACCCTCTCACACATGCATAAACAGTCCACACAAACAAACACCACCACACACACACTGCCCCGATGAAATGAATCCTTCAGTATCAGCAGTGCACTGGCCATTTGGCACAATGAACTGTCATGAATAATTCAACCAGGAAAGGTGCAACAGAGTGCAAAGAGGGGAGGAGATCGGGAAGGGTGGAGCTGAGATGAGAGGTGAGAGGCGGCAAAAAACATGAGAGAATGACAGATTAGGGCAGTGGGAGTATGCCAAGATGTGAGTAGTGGAGGAGGGAAGGAACAAGTGAGGAATACTCATGATCAAACTTGCTGAGTCAATAGTGAGAGGAGCAGTGTGCATGTATCCCTATGTTTCTGACAATACTGAGGGCCCTTTGTGCTGCCCTGGGCAGATGCCTGTGCACAAACACACTGGGACAACTGAGCCGTGCCAGACTCTGCTACCACCCTCTTTCTTTCCTCCATCCACAAGTACAGTACTTTAGATTATAATTAACAGCTGCAACAACATTCAGTTAACCAATGCAATCATTCATATCATCATCAAATAATAAATCCTGTGTAGGGAATGACCAGGGCTGCGCAACGTGAAAAAGATTCATATTGACATAAACTGCTTTTCGACAGCTCCAAATTCTATAATATAACTTGTGACATGAGGGTCCGTACTGTGGGCATCTATAAAGTGCACAAGAATTTTACAGTTTCAGTTGTGAAAGATGGATCCAATAAGACCTGGTTGCAATTTATGTCAGGCTGTGCACTATCTATATTGAGGCATTTCAGATGTAGTGAATCATTCGTGAGATTTTTTTATTCATGAGAAGATACATGTTAATAGATAAAAGGGGTCCAATGCTGTAGTGCAACAAATAGCAGGAAAATTATGCAGTTGTCAAAAAGTATATGTATGGACACTGCAGTCACTTACGTGGCAACCTGATTCATGACCTTGGTGGAGGTGTCTTTTATCGTGTCCTTCAGATTGTCCTTAAAGTTGCTGAAGAACTTCCCAGCTCCTCCCTTCACCATGTCCAACAGCCCTCCACCATAGGTGGCATCCATATCTGGAGACAACATGGAGAAATAAGCTGCGATGAAGATGCAGACTTAATGGAAACACTGCTGGTTAAAAACCTACTCTACCTTAATTTCCCAACTGCAAAATAACTGCTGTTTTCTATGCAGATGATGAATTTATTTATCACAGTTTGAATTAAATAAATGTGAACCTTCAATTCTCAACTGCAGTTTGTAGCTTCTCATTTAACTTCAGTGATGAGCATATTAAACACTGCACATTACACTAAGTACTTCTGTGTGAAAAAATGATGGACTAGGACAAAGATACAAGACAAAATCATATTCTTACCATTTGAAGCTGTGTATTGCTGTATATATGTGTGGAAGAGTATGTGAGTGCTGGAAGAGACCCAAGTGTCATATCTGAGTCAGCATTCCCCCGATGATCTGAGATTTTTCCTCCCTCTCTCCCCCTTCATATCTGTGCACAGTCACCACAGTTTCTTCACTGGAGATGTAACTTGGCAGTGCTGACTAATAAATCATGCTTTAAACATGATGAAGCAAAACTTCACCCACAACAAGAATTTCTTGCATTTTCATTGAGAGCCTACTTCAAGAGTCTGGGTTAAAACAAAAAAAAATGTCTTCTTCATAGGAAACCACTGACAGATAGACCAACAGTCAATCCATTAGTGAACTAGATTATGATCTAACAAGGGTCATCTGGCTCTTAATGAAGCAGCAGTTCTCATATTGACGGCTTGAGTGTGAAGTCTCATCAACTGATCACAGCAGGTCCTGAACAATCATTAGGCTGTGAGTTGAGCTTGGGCTGTTTACTTGTATATAGCTGTTGGCTCAGGTGGGGTCTCAGTCTGATTATTTTCAATTATGATTAATTAAGAAGTCTATAGTTCTGTGCCTCTTTTTGTGTAAGTAGGATATTTTATTGATATAGAGCGACACTATAGTCGCTGGTAAAGCTGGAGCAAGATGCATGATCAATGCAGGGTGTAAAACCTTTTCATTTAAAGTTCTGCATCAGATTTCACCTGCTGATACTGCAACAGTAGACCGATGTATCATATAATCCAGTTGTAGTGTGCTTTAATTATATTCCCTACAGTTACTGTGTTTACACGCTTTGACTTACATTGTGATATAGAATCTTTGGGAAGGTCTGCCTTGTTTCATTACTCAAGATGAAACTATTCTATGCAACCACGTTGTTCACTGTGACAGAGGGGGATTACTGTGAGCAACAAGCCCTAATCTGCAGAAAATGCAAATAGCTGATGTGGACCAATGTATGTTCATGGTGTAGCATCTGGTGGTATACTCTATTGGTGTACACTATGTACAGTGGCTCTTCAATGTACAGCTATAAATACAACTTACAGCCAGTAATGGAAGGCATTGTTAGAAAAGGGGCTTCTCAAACTTTAGAATTATCCAGGAAAAGGATTTGTCATTATGTTCGTACATGATGATTCTTCTTTAAATCTGCCATTTTTTGCTTTATCCATTTAGATCTGCAAAAAAGACACTTACATGTTTGCACACTTAATATGAAGCTACAGCTACCGGTCTATTAGCTTATCTTAGCACTGCGAATAGGAGTAAAGAGCTAGCCTGGCTTTGTCCAGTGGTAACAACCTCCTCCTACTGGTACCATTAAGTTCACTAAATAAGACATTATTGCTAGTATTAAAAAATCAAAGTGTAAAAATGTCAGGGGGGCTGTTCATTGGGCTATTACCTAACCAGGCTTGTTATCTTCCTGGAGTTTCTCTTGCTTACAACATGTTGTTTTATGGTTTCAGTTTTTTGTATGGATTAAAAAAAACAGCATATAATATGTTAATTAGAGAAATGCTTATGGATTTTTTTCTGTAGACAAAAGCAAGATAACTTCCTTCTGTTTTGTCAGACAGACATGGCATTAGTCTTCTCATCTAACTCTCAGGAAGAAAGTAAGATTATACAGTATATTTCACAATGTGTATGACAGTTTCTTCAGTAAAGTGACCCTAGTGGGCATGTCTATATAAAATATAAACAAAATTATAATTAAAACTAAAAGCCTTCCCTTGCCTTCTTTAAACATCACTCACCAGTCATATCACCAGTAAGGTTGGGTCTATTTTTAACCTCCTTATACTATGCATATTTCCCAGTCAGTGAGCATGACAAGCTGCATTAGGAAAGCCTAGATCCTACTCCACCCTGAAATCAAGAGCTAAGTGAACTCAGCCTGGATCTGCCCATCATGTCTGATACCTGCTCAAGTACAAGACAACTGTGATGATGAAGGAACAAATGTGCTTCAAAGAACTCTCACAAGATAGAGCTGCTCCACAAAACAAGGCCAGGCTAATAGCATACCCCTTCTCCCTCCTCAGCTGCCTCCTATCACTTTCATTGTGTCGACCAATGAGAGCAGGAGAGGAAAAGAAAAGGCAGCTCTAGTTATTCCCAGAGGGATCAGTGGGCTGTTTCAATATGCCTCCCTTCTCCTACAGCCCCAAACCTATCTCACTCAATATCTGGCTTGGTATGAACAACACAGGCAGGCACATACGCAATACAGTGAAGCTTGTCAAACAAACACACTGCAATGTGCTCAATTTCACTGCTTCAACACTGTGCTGGGTCTTGGACTTGAATGAGTGCTGTGTCAACCCGGACACCAATCTGCTTAATTATAGATGCTGCTGATGAGACAAAGGAGTACATGACTAATCATCTACTATACAGCTTAACCAAAGCTGTACAGTATATCTTAACCCAGTTACAATGCTATGAATTTTCAAAGCTATTATAGGCTACAGAAAGCATGAAAGCATGACACATTAATAAAAGTTGTGACTGTGCTTTAGGTGCAAATCTCATAAAAATGCATAACAAATCAAGCTGCAGTCACATTGCCACAAAGCAGCTGAAATCTTGCATATTTGGCTTCTATTTGATCATCTCTAAACAACAAGAAAGATATTTTTCGCTGCTTATTTCATTTTTATTGTCTAAATATCAAATGGGTCTTCTGCATCATGTTTGGTGCATTTGCTCCTGTATTTTGCGCAGTTTTCTGTCCCTGTTATATGTTGTATCTATGTCTGTGTGAATCTGCCTGCTTGCTTCTCTATTGGTCTGTCAGCCAGTCTATGTGCCTGTGGCCAGATGGATGTGGGAGTGTGCAGACTGGTGAGCCAGCTACAACAAACCCTACTAATACAGACACCAGGGGAGGCTCAGATACAGACTCTATAGGGTAGTACAGCCGCAGAGAGCCCAGCTACTCAGAGAAACAGAAGTGGAACATTAACAGCACAGAGAGCTCTAGTCTTTATCACAGAGAACAATGATTTTAGTGAATATATCTCTCTTCATCTAACTTTTTATGAATGGGACAGAGGGATGCATAGACCCACAAACAAAACACATATAAAAAAATCTAAACAGCTTGGTTGGCAATATAGTTATCTGACACTGGTCCCCACTACCCCCCCCAATCTCTAACCCCCAATCCTTTTTCCTCATTGACCCTCCCACCTTCCTCAGCCAGCTTCTTTTGTTTCACACAAATGTTCATCCCTGGAGACTGGCTGACTCCACCGACCACTGCAGTGAGGTGAACACAGAGCAGAGACAGGCACAAACCTCACCTCTGCTGGAATTAGTAACCACATTTGTAGCAGTGCTGGCAGTAGTAATGTTACAGTAGCAGTAGTAAAATCAGTCCTGGAGAGAGCATCTGTCTCTTTTCTGCTCAAGAGGCTCTTTTAAAGACTGCCTTGCCCTGAGTGATGATAAAGAGTCAAAACAAATGAGTTATGACTGAATTCAATAAAGGCTGTCAGGGATTTGTCATCAGATTAATAACAAACAGATGGATTATAGCATGTGCCTTTATCATTAATAGGCCTATCATGTTTAGGGGGTTTAATTGGATACATTAGGATAATAATGCATCATTCATAGTCTGTCGGTGTCTAAATAGAAACTATTTTGTGCTAAAATCAAAGTGAGAACAGTGTTAGAACAGTTGGTGATATCATTTCACATTTAAAACTTATACAGAAAAACATTATTAAGATTATTAATGTGGTTGTCTCTATCTAGTTATAGAATATAGTATTCGGTATCACTATGTGTGTATTCTGTCTAGAATATTGTGGATATTGTAAAAAATGTCCCTAATGAAGTATATATTTGTATTCTAGTCTGAACTGCATACCAAATGTATTTGTATTGGTTTCCCTGTAGGACAAAATGTTTATAATTATGCCTAAAAACCAATGACAGTAGGATATATCTTCATATTTATCTGTACGCAACAGCCCAGTGGTTCAGTTTAGGTGGGGTCTGGGAATCACCGGGAGCCCTGGAGAGGATTTCAGTAGGTGCAAAACACCCCTGTACTTTCACTATTGTTAGACCTTGTCTGGTCCACTGCTACCTTTCCACCGAGACAAGTATAGGCCGCGGTAATACTGTGTAAAGTCATCACCTCTTACTCAAGCACTCTCCACGCCGGCGGACAATCGCCATCCCAGTTGACGGAGGCGTTGGGGAGTCTTACCTGAGCTGTCCATGGTGCTGCAGTCCTCCTCTCTCAGCGGGCCTGCCTTCGGTCCAAGGGTGGCCGCCACGGAGCCTCCGAGTGCGCTGCTGCCGCCGCTGCTGCTCCCTCTGCCGATGCTGAAGCTGTCTCCACCGCTATCGACCAACTGCAAAGATTCATAGCCATCGTAACTGGTCTTTTTCTTGTATGCCCCCAGCAAGCTCATTACCGAAGGACACAAAAGAGAAATAAAAGACAAAAGAAGCCCCAAAGACGTGGTAGCGACGCCACCGCCACCACCACCACCTCCAGCCGATGCCTGTGCTGCTGCTACTGCTGCTGCTGCTGCTGCTGCTGGTGGGTGCACCACATGTCCGAGCAGAGGACGACCGGAGAGAAATATTCTACCGGGTGGTCTCTCCCTGTGTCTTCTCTCTGTCTCTCTCTGTCTCTCTCTCTCTCTTTCTGCTTCTGTCGCCTCCTCTTTTTCTCAACACCGCATTTTACTACGACGCTGCTGCTGCTGCTGCTGCTGCTGTAGTCCCCGACTGAGTAAGGGAAATCCGCCCCAACAGACAGTCCTCCAGTGTTACTGGTGCATCTATTATTCACATTCTCTGTTATTCACATATCCTAATCGCTGAGTCTATATCCTCACGTAAAGAAGGCTCCTGTATAAATTGGCTACAACAGGATAGGCCTATAATACAATATTAAAATCACCAAAAATTTTGAGAATATAGTGATAATAAAATTATTTGTCCCATAAAATATAGTACCACAGGCACAATAAAACCTATATAATATTGGAAACAGAACATATTAATAATATCTAGCCCATTATAGTTGTGTTTAATTATGAATACAAGACACTTGTAATGGTATTATACTTGCACAGATTGGTAGGATGCCAGTTTTGTAAGCAATGGCACATTTAAAGGTTTTCAAATGATTGTAATTGTCCTGTATAGGTGTGGTACCTGCTTTTTATGAGTTGTTTTCATGTAATATTACCTAATATTACAATAGTCATATGTATGACTGATGATGTAGTCAATAACAATGAGTGCACTTGGACAAGATGCACAGAGGATAATGGTTTAAATTGTGTTATAGAAGTATTAAACTACTGAAAACAGTAAGAAAGTGTATATAAAAAACAAAGAGCTATTGAGATCATTTAAAAAGTACCCCTGCTACTGTTTGACCCGCTTTGTTGGGTATAAAGACTGGGTGTTATTAGGCTGTTTATAATATCATTAAAGTCCAACAAAATTGCAATTTTAGCTCCAAATTTATAATTATTAGTTCCAAATGTTGTGTTATGACCCAGAGTCATTGCAGGATAAAACACTGGCTACTGATGGCATGCTTCCTTCCTTGGCCTTGTCCCCTGGCAACAGAAACCGTGCATGGTTCTGAAAAGAGGACATGAGCCTGGGAAACTCTATTCGGAGAGCAGACGGGAGCTCAAAGCGAGAACAGAATGTCCAAAAGGGAGGAACGATACCCCCGCTATAACCGGATGCAACGTGCTGCCATTGCATTGTTGTGATGAAGCTTCCTGTCTTATGTCAAACTGTCCCAACCAATGGTCACCCCTTGGTGCACTTATGAGTGTGTATGTGTGGGATACAGCAGGTGCAGCACAGGCATCACAATGTCTGCAATATCAATGAAACACTGACGATTTTACACATGAAGCAATGACAAGCACAAACATAGTCAGATTGTAATTAAAGCTGAAATGATTTGTACATGAATTTATTTTGCCCATCAACAGAAAGTTTCTTATCAACAGTTTTGTTAATCAATAAATTATTTTTGTCATTTCATTGAAGCAAGAATGTCAGTCACTAGTTCCAACTTTTCAGATGTGAGATGCTTTTTTTTTATTTTTATCTATATCAGGAACCAACCTCAAGGGCCACTTGTATGACCAAACTAACTGGAAAATACCAATTCACTTTGTCTTCCCCCACTCATTTGAGATGGTATCTTCCATCGTATGATTGACTGAACACACCTGATCCAGATAATCATCAGTGGGTAGGTCAGGGATAGTAAGAAATCAAACAGCATATATTTAGGATCATGGGTTGCCCACCCCAGTTCTATGCAGTAATAGTAAACTAATTATCTCTGGGCTTTGGGCAGTAGAGCAGACAAAACAAGTAATTTGAACATATCACCTAATGCTCGGGGACGTTGCATGTGCGTTTGTCAGTTTTCACATTTTTAGAAAAAAAGATTAACAAATGAATTGAGAAAATGATCTTTTCATCTGTCATTTAACAGCAATGAAAATAGTTTTTTTGTTAATTCAATTCAATTCAATTCAATTTTATTTGTATAGCGCCAAATCACAATACAAATCATCTCAAGGCACTTTACAAAAACTAAAACTAAAACTAAAAACCCAACAGGGTTACATTCCTAAAAGCAAACTGAAGCAACACTGCAGACTTAACATAAAAATATTTAAGCAAAAAGTAATAAAATCCTTTCTAGGACTCATATAACACAACATAGTTTAAGCCTTGTTAAACTTGTTGGGCTACTGGCTCAAAAGGTTCATACCAGCAATAAAGTTAGTGCAGCTCTGCACTGGTACTAGTGGCACATGTACTCTGGATAATGGATATTGGAAGATACTGCATAAGTCACAAGTTACATTTTTAGGTTAAGAATTCCTGAGAAGCATTTCAGTGTAGTGCTCTGTGCTATTTAAGCTGTTATACAACAGCACTGTAATGTTTGACTAACAATGACCTCTTATCTTAACAGAAGCTGATTCACTGTTTCAATGGCTTTTATCATCATCGCCAAGGATACACCAGACAGGATTAATTATTTGCCCCATAGCAGTTAAAGAGAATCCAGGAATCTGCTGGATCAGCTTTAGGACACTCGAATCTGTGACTGTGAGACTTTAGATTCTGCCACCCAAAGAGTCTTGACTTAGGTGCTAAAAAATTAGACCTAACAGTCAGACACCCCTGCTGCCATGGTCTGCCAAAAAAGCCTGATAACTAAAGGGTCATGGTTTTCCCCATCAGTATCTCTTCTGTTGAAAATCTGCTGGACAAGCCACAGATCCCCCATGACTGCACCTGTTTACTCACTGCATGGCCCTACAACTGCTGTTATTATTGCACCATAAACAGAAGCACTACAAGCACAACTTCCCATAATTTCATAACAAAATCCTCCATTAAATTGACTGTGTCTGTCTTGGATGCACTTAAGCCTGATGACTGAACTAAACATCCTATAGTCTACAGCAAGATGACCACAACACGAAGCCAAAGCTGCGTTAGGCCGCTCATGTGACTTGCGTGACGCCGGTGGTGACGTGACGTTGCGCCATTGGACAACACATGAGCGGATCTGTCCACTCGTCATACAGCCAGCCCTGGATGATGAGGGCCCTGATATTTATAATACTGCTAATGAAGCTATAAAAACCAATGAAATATACCGCGATAATTGGAGCTAGATAGATGGTGTTTCTTTTTAACAGGGGTCTGCTTTGGCGCAAAAACACGGACTTTCAGAAAGCGCCGTAGGGTCTTAAAGGTCTCCTGAAAATGCCGTAACCTAAATCATCAGCTGACAGAAAAATCCAACAGAAACCCAAACATTCACATTCATTCATGTCATTTACCATCAAAGCAAAAAGAGCTGCAAAAAGATGTATCATCTTCACTGATCATGTGTAAAACATATGCCTCATACTTACCATAAGGATAAAACACTTGTGATAAAAATAACTCAAATGATGTCATGCACAATCCTGTGCGCAACAGAGGCCCCGACCGACAGACACAAGTTTGTGATTTTAGATGAATTTGCCTCCTATGTAAGAACAAATGGACTAGGCAGTTTCCCCTGGAACAGGTGCATGTTGATGCTAACCCATCTGTCCATGGAGCAAAGATGCACCATGGGGGGGGGAGTGGTTAGAATTTCCATAGGTAGTCTGATATTATGTAACATCCACACACAGATAATGACGCTCTCCTCTCAGCCAGATTTCAGATATGAGGCAGCCTACAGAACATTGTCTAATGAATCACATCAAATGGTTATAATCCGCATAAATCCTGCAGATGACTTTACCTTTCAGAGCGCTTTCCACCATTCTCCCGGGAGCGCCGTCTTGTGCTGTGGTGGAGATGCGCTTTGAACCCCGGCTCCGCTCACACACACCGACCTTTCATTTGTCATTCGTTGCCAGACAAAGGTCACGGCGTTAAACGTCCTGTGGCGCACACCGTCCTAAAAGAATACCCCGGTGTCTCCCCGCTAACCTGTAGGTACATTTACAGAAGCATCATCATACAATCACATTTTGGCAGCAAACGAGGTCCCGCGATGGCGAGTTTGGTAGATCTGTAAAAGACGTGGATGAGGGTAAGTATGGCAGTAGCAGGGAGTATGGATGTTCATGAGTCTGTAGAGCAGAGACTGCGCCGCTCAGCGCACCCACCCTGCCTGAGCTGGCACAGTGTGGCTGAACCAGTCTGGTAAAACCTGGAGCGGACTGCAGGAGCAGGCTGAACGTAATGTCCTCAGTTTGGTGTAGAACATCTCGCAAGACCAATCGGGAAGTCACTTCTAGGCACGTGCACAAATAATACAAGAATTGTTATGGAGATGTCAAATCAATGACCAGAAAACGTCAGCAGGGGTCCCCATAAGGACAGTGATTATAAGGCGATTAAAACGTTTTGAAGCGCAGTTGTGCACAGTCTAGCCTTTGTGATAGTTATTCTCATGTCATGCAAGTGAGAAAAGTGTTTTTTATGTAAATATGCGCAGATTCATGCGCTGCCAAAGGCAAAGTACACAGCTGAGACTGACATCCGTCAGAGTTGTGCAGGCGTTCCCCCAATATCTAATGCACATGGGGTTTATTCACAGATCTGAGCGGATTAGACGAGACAGGCGGACGTACAGGCAGTATTCCTATCTACGCATGTCAGAGTTTGTTTTTCACACCCCCTCCTGCTGTTTCCTGTTTTTCTTACATGGCATGGACAAAGAAGCGAAGAAGCAAAAGAGAGAAGAGGGAGAGGATAAAGTTGATCCATTAGTTTTATATTTGATGGAAAGAAAGAAAGAAAGAAAGAAAGAAAGAAAGAAAGAAAGAAAAGAAAAGAAAGAGTATCCAAAGATTATTTAGAGTTATAAAAGTAAGGTTTTGTGTGGTTTCAACCAAGCAGACCGCCTCTAAAAACCCGAGCGTCATATATCTAAAAAAAAAAACTCTAACCATTTGCTAAAAACATGTTATGTGTTTTTGTGGTTACACTGCCCCCTTCGGCAGAAAAATACATGTGAAAAGATCACAGTCCAGAGAAACTGTGTGTGCAGCAGATTTAACAAATCACTATAAATCAGTCTCACACAAAACAGTAACAGGGCTTGAGGCACAGCAGCCTGACACACAGGTGTGTGGGTGTACAGTTGGTACAGTGTGTTGTGCACCAGAAAAAAGCTGCCGGGAGAAAACAGTTTTATTGCTGTTGGAAAGCAACATGTTGGGATAGTATGATATAAAAACAGTGAAGAAAAATCCACTGTGGGGTTACACAACAGCAGTAGGGTGTGGTCTGCTCAACAATGTCACACCAAATTTGAACAACACAGACTAAGCATATATTGTCCTATTGTACTGACATATTGTAAATATTGTCCTACACCGCAGAAACAAACATGTAAATCAACTGCAAATGCTGTACAGTCTTCAGTAGACATGTTCTGATTCTATAAAACCACACAGACACCTCAAGACTTCATACTTTTGCTGCTGAAGTCACTGAGACAGTTGGTCTTTTTCTGGCCAGGAAGCATTTTTTAAGCAACTTCACCCATTGTTCCAACTTGGGACATGAGTTTTTTATTTATTTGTTTATTTATTGACAAGATGTCATTTTATTACAGTGTGACGGTCAACTCAAAATATGTCTTAAAAGGCTGTACAACATATAACAGCCAGCACACTGCCACCACTCCAGATAAGGGGGTGAAAAAAGCAAACAAAACATCATCATTCAAAAAAGAAAAGAAACAGAAAAGAAACATTTTACTGTGTAAACTTGAAACATATGGCAAATGAAAAATGTGATAAAAGAAAGTTTGAACGTTATAAAGGAAGTGTTGGCCAGTATATTTATATGTGGTGTGCTATATATGGTCAATCACTGAATTAGCGTACGCTGTTATTTCTAGGTTTTCATGTGAAATTTGGTGATAGAAACTGACTAGATGGTTTCAAAACTGCTGAAAGTGCAGAAAAACTGCAGTTGTTGGTCTTTATTACACACACCGGTCACTAATGTGTTTGCACTATAGTAAAAGGTAAACACACATTTAGTGCAATTTTGTGCTAAATACTTTGAGCCATAAACAAGCTTCAAACTCTTATTAAAAAAAATCTAAATCAAAAAAATTTGGTCAGTTTATATTTTGGTCATCCTGCAGTAATGGTTTATACATTCAAACAATCTGAAAATTAAGACCTTTAAAAATATGACCATCCAAAAATCATAAGTGACCTATTTCTGAGTGTATTTATATAATATATTTAAAGGAATGTAACAACATTTAAAAAGTGGACTGGTCCAGTACCAGCCCAACAGCAACTGTATACACCTCTACAGCATTCCAGCAGAAAAACAAAGAATAGCTGTTTAAACAGTGCACCATAATTGATAGATTAAAACCACAAACGCTGCAACGCTGAAGCCAAAGAATCTGAAAACAATGGGCAAAAAAAAAACGAACCCTAATAACACCTATCAAAGACTGCTTTTGGTTTGAGTTATGACACAGTGTAGTGTCAGTATTGCTCTGTCAATCTTTCAGTTAAGATTACGGTAAGACTGGGTTTAATAGAAATCATTTTCTTGTGCGTATTATAATCAGTAAAAGTACAACTCTTCTGTTTCAGAATGTTATGAAGTACTTGCACATTGGAGGGTAAGAGAAAGATTTCACTCACAAACTGTTCAGAGTATATTCATAGAGGTAACAGTGTCATATTGTCTGCTTCATTATAAACAGAATTTAAAATGGAACCACTCAAATGCGTATTGATAACAGATATAGGTAAGTAATGTATCCTCCCATTAAAGTTGATTTTTAGATTGAAAATAATGTAATAGAGTTCTGTTTAATATTTAAATCACTTTATGTTTTGGGTTTTGATTTAATAACTGAAGTACTCTGTCGTTTTTTAATGAATAAAATATTGGTTCAAGAGAGTTAGTGTAAAAAGAAATCCTGTATTTTCTATTTATGTTGTATACAACCAGTCTTTTATAAACTAATAAATGATTGAACCTCAAACATGTTGGCAGGCTACAGCTTTGATCAGTGTCCCAGTCTGTTAATGTGGAAGCTGAAAGCTGACACCAAGGCCAGCTTGTAGAAACAGCCTGCTTCCTCTGGTGGCCTCTTGATGCTTCCCTGCGGTCTTTTATTTCAGAATAGTGTCAGGGTGTCTGAGTTTGGGAGGTATCTAATGGCTGTATGTGCAGCTTGGTGCTGAGGAGAGAGTTGATATAAGGCCAAATCCGGTCTGTCTCTGTGCCAGAAAATGAGTGCAGGATTCCCTGTGACCTGAGTGAAGAAACAAGAGAACCAATAAGGAGGAAATATGGGTCTAACAACAGTTACTATAGCTTCTAAATGCTGAGTACTCCACTTTGCTGCATTTACTGACTTGTATAAGTCTATGACAGGCTTGGCCACATCCTTGTAGTGTCTGAGTCTGGCCATCAGGGCTTCTGGCTTGTCGTCATCATGCTGAATCAGAGGCTCCCCAGTGATGTCATCCTTGCCCTGAGGAAGGCAGTACAAGGTCAGACATGCACTACGCAACAACAGTGCATTAAACAATGCATTAAAATTTTACAACAAAGGGGATTACAACACAACATAGTGAAATAAAATGGTAGGCACAACAACTTGGTCAATATCTGGATCTTCTGGATCTTATATTATATATAGATATACAGAACATTACAGCTTTGTAGCTGATATGCCACTTCTTTTATACTTAGATCACAAATTGCTGTATGCAAAAATGCTACAGTCATCCTAAAATGATATCATCATCCTGATTTTAATTGCCTTGCAGGGCAAAGGAGCAATCAGTTCCATTGTCCTGTCTTTCTTTTCTAGATCTTCTTCTTTTCCTTTCGGGGCTGCTCCCTTCAGGGGTCGCCACAGCGACTCATCTGCCTCCATTTAACCCTTTTCCTCTGTATCCTCCTCACCCACACCAACGATCCTCATGTCCTCCATCACTACATCCAAGAACCTCCTCTTTGTTCTTCCTCTAGGCCTCCTTCCTGGCAGCTCTAACCTCAGCATCCTTTTACCAATGTGTTCACTGTCCCTCCTCTGAACATGTCCAAACCATCTCAAACTGGCTTCCCTGGCTTTTTCTCCAAAACATCTAACATGAGCTGTCCCTCTGATGTCCTCATTCCTGATCCTATCCATCCTGGTCACTCCCAGAGAGAACCTCAACATCTTCAGCTCTGCTACCTCCAGCTCTGCCTCCTGTCTTTTTCTCAGTGCCACTGTCTCTAAACCAGACAACATTGCTGGTCTCACCACTGTCTTGTCCACCTTTCCTTTCATTCTTGCTGACACTCTGTGTGTGTGAAAGCCAAACAACACTCTTCCTTTTTCAACTTCCACCACTTGGTCCTCTGCTCTGCCCTTGTCCTCTTCATCTTCCTCACCACCAGAGTCATCCTACACACCACCATCCTATGCTGTCTGGCTACACTCTCCCCAACCACTACTTTGCAGTCACTGATCTCTTTCCCTGACAAAGTCCCTACATGTAAACAATGTTCCAGAAAGACATATGGCCTCAAAACGAAGAAGCAGATAAGTGGTACTGCTTACAGAGGGCACCGAAAGCTTTGGAACAGTTTTGCACTGAATATTGGGTGAGCAATGTCATGCTTCTATAAACAAAACTCTACTTACAGAGGTATATTTTCACAAATGGACTGTTACTGTAAATAATGATAACACAGTTATCAGTTTTTTCTCATAATTTTTTTATATGAAAGGTCCATGTAATTTTGTGCTGATTTCATGACAATAGAGACAAAGTTCTTAGATTGTTGAGGTTACTTCAATTATTTGTAGGGAATGGTGTAGGGAATAAACATAAAGGACAAAACTCCCCTCAAGAAAATCAGCAAACTACCACAAATTTTTAAATCCCAAGCAGAATATTTTAGGCCATTTAATTATAATGTCACTTCTGGACTTTTGAGACCTGCACTCGAGGTGGGTTGAAGCCCATGTTGTAGACTCTACCGCTGGCTGGATGAATCCAGCGATCGCTTAGTCGCTCGCTCAGTGTCGAGTAGGGGACGTTGAGGCTGATGACCAAGTCGAGCTGATACAAATTGTTCAGGGCCAGGGCCTGAGGCAGCGTCCGGGGAAAACCTACCCAGATGTCAGAGATAGGAGGGAGCATGTGTGAGGCATCATCAACCAGGAATAAACAGTTTGTGCACATTTTTCAATCAACTATATTCAAGACTGAACTGTTAACATGAGAACATGCTGAACATGACTTTGTCATACAATGTCTTTTCCAGATTAAATGTTCGATAACATTAGTCGCTGATAGCAAACAAACACACTCCATGAGTTTCCAGTGTTCCCCAAGTTGTTACATAATAACCAGATGAATATGAACAAGTTTACTGTGAATTTACTCAAATAAACTATGCTCTCAGTTACACGACCACTTGTAATAACAAGGCAAGATAAATAAATAAAATAAAAGATGATGTGAGGGAAAGAGACAGGGAGCAGGTAATAAATCATGTCTATACACTGTATATTTTAGGAGGATATATGTGTGTCGATGAGTTCGGGTCTTTTTGTTGAGGAACCAACTGCAACATACATACGTTTGAAAACTCAGAAACATGTAGCATATCATGCCAATCGATGTGCTGCAGACACTTAATAACAAGGCCTATCAGCGATTAATGCAGGCAAGTTTGTGTGTGCATGTCTGAGTAACCTTGATTTCTGTTCTCTCTTCTCTT
Source organism: Mastacembelus armatus (assembly GCF_900324485.2). Lineage (NCBI taxonomy): Eukaryota > Metazoa > Chordata > Actinopteri > Synbranchiformes > Mastacembelidae > Mastacembelus > Mastacembelus armatus. The sequence goes on along the minus strand of NC_046636.1, from coordinate 6,232,712 downwards.
GCAAAATTATTTGTTTGCTGATCTTGTTTCAAGGTTTAAACCAGAACAACACAGACCAGTTTGTTTCATCAGTGTTTGGCATCTCTTACGAAAATAGTGGATAATAATTAACTGTGTAAAAGACACAATAATTGTTAATCATCTTAGGATATCTCATATGTTACTAATAGATCAAATTAAATATGTTACCATCTTCCTCAAAAGGACATGAAGATTTTCACTGAATACTTTCCATTTCTCTTGTACTTTTCTATATACATGGCAAAAATGTGAAAATGTTATTTATGTATTACATACACAAGGATTTCCAATATATTCACATGTAATATATTATTAGAACAGGACAAGTATTATCACTCCATAGTGACATGATTTCCACCCAAATTGTTTCAGTTATTTCAGTGACTACTTACTAATGTAACAAAGGTCACTCAGTGAAAGCTTGGCACAGAATGTGAACAAGTCATAACTTGCAATGAAACTTGCAATAGAGATCAATAGAGAGCAAACAAGCACAGGGACCTTTGGTGACCCTGCTGATATAAGAGCAAAAATAAAATTTGATGCATATCCTTGAACTTTGATTTGACCGCTGATTTAAATCTGATGTAAATTTTCCATGAATTCTCAGCTGAGAACATGTACACACCTCCTGGTACCTAGGTGTAGTTGTTATTATCCACTGATGTAGGGTAATGTACAGAATATTTTACTGTAGCTATTCCTCAGCCTCAAGCATAGGAGGAACCATACATGGCACATGTCTGTAAGTATAGAGGTTTTTTTTGAGGGGGTGACCGCCGGGATGCCCAATCAGATTTAAAGGGTGGCTGACAGTTCCCATTACTGGCCATGACGGCTGTATTATGATCATACTGTATTCCCTTATTACTATGATAATGGCCTGCTCCATACTGCATGAAGCTGATTTACCATAATCCATCAGTAGAAACCATGCACTCTTAATGTAATATAAACAAAAACACAGATATTCTCACCATCCAGCAGCCAGCGGTGGCTGCTCAGCTTTTCCAGTCTAGGTAGCATGAGGCTGGTCATCACATGGTCAGGCACCAGCATGCCTCTTTCTACATAGGTCTTCACCAGTAAACCTGCCTCTGATATACAACAGACAGGTAAAAATAGACAAACATATCTGAGTCTGCTTCCTGACTTGGCCTGTTGGTCCAGGTTTTGATATAAGGTGCAGGAACCACTTAAGATCTTGTTAATGCCATTAATCAGACTGTAAACAGTGAAATGGTTCAAACTGACACTGCAAACTCCTGCTTCTAACATTTTCTATCTTAGTTATTTATAATTACACTGAAAACACTTGTGTCAAAATTCATGCCAAGTCACTGCATTCATTAAACAAACACACTGAACCCATTGAATTCCCTGGCTTATAAATCCTTCGATTTTATGTAAAGCAAATCAAAATGCTTAGTTACTCAATCCGGCAAGTCGCAACATTACTGAGCTAGAAAGACTCACATACTTTTACTTAACTCAGTTTTATTATCAGTATACAGGATCTTGGCACATGCTGGGAATCAAATTAACACCAGTTGGTGAGGAAGTTTGCATGTCTCTTTCTGCAGCTTTGAGGGATAAAGGCTTGTGTCAAATGAGCTTTTAGGAAACAACCATGGACCAGAAAATGCATATGCAGATGCTTCATTCTGCAGATTTTCTGTCTTTTACAGCTATAACTACTTTTGTGACAATAATAGTGATTTTAAGAAGAACATTCAAACTTAACAGATGCAGCAGGCTACATTGGCAAACTTATTCTACCTGTATTTGCCGTTATGCTCTCTCGTAGATAGTGGCCACTGGAAAGATATTGCAGGCCAAAACTTTGCGCAATTCTCTTGGATATAGTTCCTTTCCCTGATCCTGGAGGACCCATGATAGCAGCTCGGAATAACTTGGCCATGTCTTCCTCAAAAACTGCTTCTGTAAAGCCCCCGAGATGCCCAAATGGTAGCTTTTCCTCTTCCTAATCAGTTGCACGCATGAGCAATTAAACAGGTCCAAAGCCTGGGTGCCTTATAGTCTACTCTTGCGACGTAAAATTCAGTTTCTCTCTGGAGTCTGCGGTTCTTTACGCAGAGCCCACGGCTGTGGCTCGGAGCAAGTCAACTGCCTCTTTCCTCCTTTCTTTCACTTCTCTTCGACATACATTGCGCTTGTCTACGTCTTTAAGAACGGAGACTTTTCTCTGCGAATGAATGAGGGAGTCTCCACAACGCCCTATTTTTCTGCGCACATCATCCAGGAAAAATGCGGATGACTGATTTGAACGAACTTCGCGGGGTGAACTGGTCACTGTAGTTTTTATATACAAGTGATTTTCAACTGTTGTATTACTGTAAACCAGTGGCTATGCTCTTCCTCAAGAAAAGGGAAACTGTGATAATCCAGATTTTACAAGCACATGACCATTTATCCACTGATCTATCTAGTTCAAACGAACGACAAAGAACGACAAAGACGTTTTTGACAAATTAACATAATGACAAACTAAATAGACTCAAATAATTGCAGCATATCTGAAGTGAAAGAGGGAATGACTTTCTGCACAGTCTGTCCGTTATCAGTATGTTTGGGACGCGTTATGATAAAGTTGTTGTTTTGATCAGCAACTGCAAAGAAAATCACAGAACTCCACCTCCAATACACGTTGAGACTAGAAACAAAGTGTAATGCCATTAATTTATTTAAAAGGAAAAAAAACAGAACTGGGTGGGTCAGGCTATTAGCCAATAATTATTCGATCATATAAAATATTTATGTTTGGCTTAAATGGAAATATGCGCAGTTGTATAACAGCAGCAATCGAGTTTTTAACTAATGTTGAATTTACCAAACTTCTGCAATGAATATATAGGTAAGAAGGTTCCTATAAGTGGGCTATTTTTGGATTCCACCACTTGTTGACAGCATTTCTCTCAAATCTTTTATTATTGCTTATGGTTCATGGGGCTACAGTTTCTTGTGGTCTGCATTGCTGGCAGCAGGCGCAGTAAAGCACACGAGTCACTGTCATTCCGCGCAACATTTGCGGACGGGAGGGATCTGGTGAGTACTTGTTGCGAGCCATACGGCGGCGGCAGCGTCCCGGAGCTGTCAAACATTGCGCACAGCCTTTAGTCTTCAGTCAGTGGAGTAACCAGACTAATCCACCAGACAAACAACTCGGAAGATTAAGCTTTTTTAGTCTGTCGAAACTAGTTTTTATCTCCGCACCCGGAAGCCTTTTTTTAAAATCATGATCATTTTGTCACATGGTTTTGGAGAATTCAATAACAACAAAAAATGGCGACAATCACGTTGCTCTGTGTGGTCTTGCTGCGTCATTAAAAATATTCATGTAAACACGAGGAATTAAACGGGGAAATCGCAGGTAGGTGTGTTTAATATTTGTTCTGTATTTAAAGCGGGTTAGATATAATTAAGAATAAATGATTATATTTAGATCCTTATAGCATGCTGTTTGTTTTTGCCCAGAAAAGGGGTGTGTAGGATGCAATGCTGGGCGTTAACGTTTGGCTGCACAACATTCAGTACGAACATTGCACTTATATTTTGCGTTTAGTCGCTTGTTAAAGAGCATATTTACCCAAAGCGAAGCAGGTGTGCATGCTTTGATTGAATGACACGAATAACGGCGTTGTTTACATTCTGCTAACTTTTGTTTATTTGTGTACCAGCAACAAGCTCGGGCACGGCTTATTTCAGTTCGCTCGTAGTCTTTATTCTTTCACACGAGCATTTGGATCATTGACGCCTGTTCCTGTGTTGCCTTTACTCTCAGCAGGTTATAAGCCATATCTCACTTATTTACATTGGGTGGTTTATGCAACATGGACGCGCTTTCTCCACGGGTTCTTCCACGGTCACGGTTGACAACCAGCGCAAAGCATTCAGCCCTGACAACGTCTCTGTGCTCTGCCCTGTGCAGTTACTGAACGTTGCTTTGCTGTCCACGTCTGACACGAACATTTTTGGCCAGTGCCCTGTGCAGCGGGGCTAATGGAGTTGTTTACATGAAGTGCGGAGGGCGGACTGGGGGAGGAGGAGCCGCTACGTCGGCGAGCGACGCGACCGGACTGCTCGAGAGGCTCCTCGCGCCGAGGGGGGCGGAGCCAGCGAGGAGGATCATAACAAGTCTGACGTCACTCGGCCTTGTGGTTGGTATGAATAATATACAGTAGATAAAAAAAAAAAGAAAAAAAGGGCTTTGTCTCTACCAGGTCCTAGCAGGAAGCAGGTGAGGGGAATAATCTTTGGTTTATGAGATGAAACATTAACATGCCCTGTGAGGACCAGAAGACTGGAAGCAAAGAAATACAACTAATACAAAACTAACTAAATAAATAAATAAATAAATAACAATATCTTTATATCTCCAAGATTGTTTGCACTGTTGGTTGCAGTTTTACTCCCATTATTAACTATGCTTTTCAGTTAACAGGTAGATGTTGCTTAAATATAATTAAAAGTAATCTTGTTTGCTAAACATGATCAGCGTGTCTAACAACACCCAAGTACTCTATCAAACAGATGGATGAATCACAACATCAGACCAGTAGGTACACTTTTTTATACCACACCCATGTAAGTGAGTAATAAGACAGTCTCTTCATCATACGCTATAATGGAGTCTGTCCTTTGCAGGAACATGTTGCAATTCTACATTGGTTGTGCAAACAGCAAAAAATATTGTATCTCAAAGACCTTAATAAATTGATTAAAAATGTTTAAGTAGCTTACATGTGGGAACTTATCACTTTGAATATGTACTGCTAAGATGCTTTTACCAAATCTATAATTCTTCTGATACTAGCAGTAGGATGTAGGTTAAAGGAAATCTGTTATTGAGATTTTTTGAGCCCATTGTGGCATAAAGACAGATTATCATCCACTAGATTTTACACATCTCACAGCCTCATTTAATATATTTGTATGTTTATGGTTGTTCCAAAAAATATTATTTTTGTATCTTTTTACCTCCAGTTTAGTTAGTTTTTGGTTTCTAGTAATCTTATTTCCTCAAACTGTTATGGAATTATGAAGGTTTACTGTAAATCCTTCAGTTGGAGTGCAGAAGACTTCCTGCTGGTGATCTTTGGTAGAACAGATATTGCAAACTAATTCAATTATGTGATTATGTTACTCTGTAGATTAATATATGGATGTTATAATGTTAGCTACTGCATTTTAGTTAAAACA